>NC_079895.1:24536189-24606531 GCF_024868665.1 Triplophysa rosa | reverse complement strand
GTGCGTGCGTGCGTGCGTGCGTGTGTGTGTGTGTGAGAGAGTGTGAGTGAGAGTGAGAGAGAGAGTGATTCTGTGTGTCTATTACTAGTACTTAAATATGAAGATACAAAGTTTCAGAAGGACAGCGACAATAGAATAACTATTATTTTTAATATTATAATTTTTTTAATACAACATACGAATTTAAAAACGTTACAGTGTGCATTGTTATTTGACTTCAGAGACTTGTTTTTTTCTCATTTTAAAATAAAACAATAAAATATGGTTACTGCATTTTTTTATAACAATAATAACAACATAGTTAATTTTCCTTAGATGTGATTTTGAGTGTAAATGAGGTGAGCGTGTTTGATATGTTCAGTGCGTGAGCAGATAGAAAAAGGAAGTGATGTAATCATTACACGATGATGCAGTGATTGTATGCTTGTCTCACGACTCATTGGCATAAAACAAAAAACCGCAGGTTCTAGGCAACAAGAAAGCCTTAACCACCTGCTTCAAAGGAAAACATAACAATGATTTTTTTTGAATGCGTGTCTAATTGGCACAAAGGGAAGTGTCTATGAGTATTTACCCAGAATTCCCTTCATTCTTTTGTTGATGACAAAGACCTGATTAGCGTCTGTTAGTTCAACCTGCGCTGAACCCAAAACCAAGGCCGGAGGTCTTTGTCTGATATCCGACGACGTAAAATTGAAAACAAATGTCTTAGATTCCCAGACACTTAGCGAAGAATTTCCAGTATGAACAGTCGCTCATCAGCCATTCCATAGATGGGCCAAACACTCAGAATCATTTCCTCAAGCACTTCCTCAAGTTAGATTAAAACAAGAAAAATGTGAAAGAAAAGACAAAATCAGAAGATTTGTAACTCCTTGCGGTGGGGTGCAGGAATACGGAGGCCGTGATCTTCTCTGTCTTCTTGATGGAGTGTCTGTGTTTTGGCGGAGTGGAGCTGGAAATCAGACTTGACAATCACATAGATCAGTGCGCCCCACCCAGCACTACTTCTCATCATTACTCATCAGACTTCACTTGAATGACTGCTTATTAGTATTATATATCTCATCTGTTTGTGTGCTGCGCAACTGCCGTAATACATCAAGACCACAGACACGCAGTGTGACCGCTCGTACGCGCACATGCACACATTCTGAAGATGAACTGATGACGGGGTGAATGAAAAAAATCTGTATCGCAGGTACACACATTCGTAGCCACACGCACTCACGATTCTTTATCTGCTAAAGGGTGGCGCAATTGAAATGAAATAAGTTTTTCCTGCTGAAGATGATGGATCAATGGCTCTTCCGGCTAAAACAGGGTTATTAATCCTAAACAGTGAGCCACCCAACCTCTCACCAACAACAGCACCACTCCTCCTCATGTAAAGCATTAGGTTCAATAAAAGCTGTTTCTCTCAAAGAGGGCTGGATATGAGTCTATTGACACAAACACTTAACACATACCGTTTTTCTCATCGGTGCACAACAATGTGCAGAAGAGTTGGTGTTTGCTATTTATAAAATGCGTAGATTCGGTTTCTAGATGCTAATGGTTTATTCATAATAAAGCACAGAGTGACCTCTTCATCTAACTGTTATTTGCATTACTTATTGTGCTACTTCTATTAATAACACCTTATTGGAACATTATGTTGGTTGCATAGCAACATCGTTTTCATTCCGTTCCTTGTTATTTTTGGTATTTCAATATTTTAACTAAGGCACTTCAATGCTGTTGTGTATTGCAAATAAAGTCACTCCTACAATCAGCTGCAGAAACTTCACATCGATATGGTGGCTGCTGGAAAGGAAGTCCCACCCTTTCGATGTTTGTTTTTTTTTCAAAACCACTGTCTGTCCGATTTATTGTGTGCAAGTGCATATGCATTAGATGAAAACACACAGCCGCAAAACATCAGCTTTGCAAACACTTAAAGATTACACATGTATATGGTCCTATTACCATTTACAGGATCATATATAACTTACTATAGTAAACATAGTTTAAACGGAATATTTGTAGTTAAAGGGATAGTTCACCAAAAAATAAAATTCTGTCATGTTGTCCTAAACCTGTACTCATTTTTGTTCTGCTTGACACAAAGAAAGATATTTAGAAGATTGTAACCAAACAGTTCTGGGACACCGTTGAGAATTTTATTAGGAATACAATCTATTATGGTAGGCAATGGTGCCCCAAACTGTTCGATCTCCCACATTCTTCTAAATATAATCTTGGAGTGAACTATTTCTTTAAAGGGGTCATATGGGGCGAATACGTGTTTTTATGTGTCTTTCGTGTGTTATAAGTTGCCCATTAGACGCGTAAAATTGCAAAATGAAAGTGTCGGAACAAAAGATGCATTCTATCTAAAAGCGAATGCTCACCCAGACCTGCCTGAAACGCCTCGTGTAACCACACCCCCACGAATACACGTCAGATCGTGGTATGATTTGACTAAGACCGCCCGAATGTATACGCAAGGTGGGCGACCTGTCAGTACAATTGAAGAGGAACCTGATGTTCCAAATATGGTAAGAGGCGTTACATTTCTGTCACACGCTTGCAGTATTTAACCAATCACTACGCACTGGTTAACTGGCCAATCATAGCACACCTCGCTTTTCAGAGCGATGAGCTTCAAATCTGCACGTTTCAGAGAGGCGGAGCAAAGAGGAGACACAAACATGCACGGTGTGTGGAAAATATGGTGTTTTTGAACCTTAAATGGTATATACACATTACATCTAAAACAAACGATAATATTCGTTTTAGCCCTGTCATATGACCCCTGTAAAGTCACCATGAAATGGAAGTTGCGATTGACTTCTTTTCCATATCATGACGTATATATCCGAGTGAAACGGCTTCTGAAATTAGAAAAAAAAATGTAGGGCGGGGCTTTATTTTGCCCTTCCCTTTGTTGATTGGTTTGTTCAGTGACTGACACTGGGCCTGGACGGGAGGGCTAAAAATGCCTGGCCATTGGACAGTCGGTAATAGTCTTACCCCTTTTTTGTTGCTGACGACATGTGGTGAAGAGTTGTTGTTTAGAGGGGGGAGGAGCTTCATGTTTCGGATTAAAGATTACAAGTGCAAATGAATAAAAAAATAATAATGGTGTGCACGGATAAATCATTCATAATAATCACGGCAACACTGTGTAAACACTTAGAATTTTCCTCTTTGATTTCATGGTGACTTTAAACTGTGATAATACAAACAGTAACCAATACACCCAAAAGGTTTTCACTTTCACTATAGTACAATTGGAAATAATAAAAACGTGTTGTTTTTTATATAAAAAAACAAGACTCATTTTCCTAAGGGAAGTGGTCCAGCAAAATAACTTTTGTAATAATTATGACTCAGCGTGCGTAGCACTCTATGCTAACATAATGCTAGTTCGCTCAACAGAATTCTCAAAATTGTACTAATCATGATTCTTACTAGTACCATAGAGCATGACTATGGTAATCATTCAAAAGTGTATATTATCAAAGTAGCATGGTAGCGCCACAAAATGTCTTCATAAGGAATGGCAAGAGAAACACTCTTAAATTAAACTTCACGAACTCCAAGTTCATCTTCGCATGAAGGCGTCAGAAGGCATTAAAAACCTCTTTCCTCACCATGCATGGCCAGAGTTCAGAAACAGTACTATTTACACCAACCCACACTTCTGCCCTCTCCACAGCTCCCGGCCCACTGTTATCCAGGGTTATAATTAGAGCTAATTCTCCCGAGGAGAAACACTTCAAACGCAAACACAATGCACATACATATGTACGATATCATTAGCTTTCATTTACAGCTCAAACAACTACCAGTAAATTACTTCCCTCGGCCCGAATAGCTGTGGCACGCTAAAAAATTCAGCACTCTCTTGATGAGGGCATTATGCATTTTAACTTGTTTGTTACGTCGAGAGGACCGCATTACTGTTGAAAACATGGCCTAGATAAAACGCATATCAACTTAATGATCTCAAGGTCAGGGCCAGAAAAACAAACACACAATCACAACTCAAGCGGAGGACGGGGCTTCTTATTTTCCTCTCGCTTTTCTCTGCTTATGAGACACCCGTACCCTGCAACCACTTCCAGCCAGAAAAGAAAGATTACTTTTGAACCGCATCTATTTATGAACATGAGACCGTCGGTATAACAAGGAAGTAAACAACGTGAGGTGTCAGGAAGGAGAGATGCGGGCGATACTGGACTATTTGTATTATTTCTTAGCACGGTGCACTCTGGGAATGCCGATGAGAAGCTGAGGATGCGTAAAGCAGACAGGCCTGTCTTAAGCCTCTCGATCTGTCTGTCTCTACTTGTGTAGAAATCCTAGAGGAGAAGTTTTACTCTTTCATGTTCGGTTAAAGGGATGGTCGGCACGACAGGCTGTGCACACAGGCGTTTCACATGAAAAGAATTGCAAATGTGCCCCAATTCTCAGACGAGGTAAACTTCCAGCTCCTAAAACTGGCGCGACACAGGAGTCTTTCCAGGCACGAGAGGGAACGCGAGTACGACAAGCGCGTTGTATTGATAGTGACAGGCGTTCATGTACAAACATACTTGCAGTGCCACACGCGGACAGACAAACCTAGACAATGGCTCTGTTTAAAACCTAGTGAGCTGAACGCGTACGCAGCATTTTAAGGCGCCACAGGCAAGCCTGTTTCAAGAAGCAGCCTGAACAAAATTTCTACGATTGATCATTTTGCCTGAATTCTAAGACAGAATCACAGGGATCGTCTGCTGTTCAAGGCAATACGAGAATGTAAGCCATAAAATATCTTTTAAAAAATAAAAAGAGACAGAAATGTGTTTGTGTGTGCCGTATGTTTAAATTTACATTGTATTACTGCATCAATTTGGCAGATGCTTTTATCCAAAGTGTCACTTTTTATCGCATCGCTATGTTTGTCCCCTGGGAATCGAACCCCTGACCCTCGGCTACTAACCATTACCAGTACTAGTATGTTGGTAAAAATCTGTTTATGACACAAAAGAAGATATTTTGATTTCCAGAGGTGGACAGTAACGAAGTAAATTTGCCTGAGTACTGTACTTAAGTACACTTTTTGAGTATCTGTACTTTACTTGAGTATTATTTTTTCTGAGTACTTGTACTTTAACTTCACTACATTTGAAAGACAAATATCATACTTTTTACTCCACTACATTTATAAAAAGGTCCAAAAGTAGAAAATGGTTTCTATGCAGCGGGTTTTCCTGTGTGCACAATTTATCTGGCTTGCGATCTGCCAGGACCTTTTACTGTTGCCAAGTATTTCAGTTTTTCTAAGCTCGCGTTTTTCCGGCAAGCTTTGAATGACCATTTGGCAGATTTTTTTAACGCAAATCTGGCAACTGTGGGATCTTCCCCGCTAAACTAATGTAAACGTAGGCGCTGCTACACCATTGATAGCGCTCTGAAAAGGCAAATAGAACATTAAAAGAGGAAAAAGGCACATGTTAAAGTGTGGTGTAATCATCTGTGGGTTACCATCAGTCAAAGAGCGTAGAAACATTGTCATGAAAATGATCGGCATAACGGCTAAACGGTAAATAAGCATCACATACACCTTGAGCTACACGTGCGTGTTAACTTCTGATCTGCTGTTATATCATTTAAAGCGATTTGGAGAATGAATGATGTTTTTACTGAAGTAACTATAGTTGAAGTATTCCTGTTGAAATAAAAACAATAGAACCCTGCCCAAAATACAACATAAAATGTAATGGATTTAATGGTTATAAATGGGAATTGTACTATGGATACTATGTTGTCTACTTGTATGTGATGGATTCTATTGCTGGGATGGTAAATCCTATTGGGATAAAACCCAAAACACACTACAAAGAGGAATTTAATTTAAAAATCTCATTCTAATTAAAAAATTCATTGTTTTTTTTCAGCAGGGATGGTATTTGCATTAAAACCACAGTATCCACAAATTTACCATTTTCTAAATATAGGAACCATACTCCAATTAATAATCTTTAGTAAAACCACAGCAACTAAACATACCATAGTTTCATTATACTAGCTATAGTTTATGTTTGTAGTTAAATTATGGTAATAAGTCCAACAAACACATGGCTTCTACACTTTACTATTTACAAGAACCTTACTACTTACTGGTAAATTGCTGCTAAAACTGGTAAAAGGAATATACAAAATAAAAGAACACTGCTCATAAATACATATAGGCCTAGGGGGCTAATGAGGATAATTAGGCTAAATGATCATACAGGATTATATCTAAACTAAACATATGTGTGCTAAACATATAAAGCTCTTAAAGGAGTTGCTCACTGCAAAATTTGCCCCCATTGACTTTCCATAGTAGGAATAAAAACTACTATGGAAAGTCAATGGGGGCCAATGTTGAAGTGAACTACTCCTTTATACAACTGATACTGTGAGTTACTCGGTGTATTCAGTAGGGTGCTTCAGAGGCACAAGGTATACGACAATAAAACAATGCACAACTGACATGAAGGAAATTTACTTTTAATACTTGAGTACTTTTAAAAGCACGTACTTCTGTACTTTTACTCAAGTAAGAATCTGTCTTTACAACTTTTACTTGTAGTGGAGTAATATTTGACCAGTAGTATCTGTACTTTCACTCAAGTAAGGAAGTTGTGTACTTCGTCCACCTCTGTTGATTTCTCAGCGGTTTTGTGTCCATACAACGCAAGTTAAAGGGAGCCAATGACTACGTTTACGTGTGCACAAATAATGTGATTATTTCCAATAATCACAGTAAGGACTTAATCGCAGTAACATGTTTACATGACATGAGAACACGTCTTTGCTCCCGTTTACATGAATTTTTTATTAGTCTGATAATTTGCTATAATACAAAACACAAAAGGTGATCTCAGATACAGTAGCTGTGTGTTACTGGCTATCGTTTTAGTATATTTGCATCAAATGCAAATGTCGTTATGTGGACGTATGTTATGGTTATTGGCTGGCGTGATATAGAAATGTGATAGAAATACCTCTGAAATGGTGGTGTATGGCGTCATCGCCCTTGCGTTGTTTCTGTGTGACGGTAAGGAGCAGAGACTACTGACAGCGAGTTGTGTTGAAGTTTAAACTTCAGACCGTCATGTTTACCATGCACTATATATGTATAAATATATATGTATAAATGCGCTAAAGGTGTTTACATGCCTTCATAGTGAGATTTAAACCAGAGTACACCACATATCGATTATGCTTACTGCGATTATGAGCTTAATAGCATCATTTAGATCAAATTATTGCGTTTACATGAGGTAAAATTTCAACGCAATATTGCCAAAATGCTATTATGAGGGTGCATGCAAACGTAGTCCATATTGTTAAGTTACCAACATTCTTCAAAATAACTATTTTCTAAACAAATAATGAGAGAATTTTCATTTTTCGGTGACCTATATTTTTAAGATACCTTCTAATTCTTACAACCTCGTTTTAAAGTCCAACTGTGGTCGATAATTGTATCCATTAAAACTAATCTTTCACCGTCAAAATGACATATTTAAAAAAAAAAATCGGTGAATATATTGTTCCTGCCTTAAAATAGCTTGAATGTAACTACACCTCAGCTTAAGTATAACCAGATACATGAATATGCAAATTAGCCCCGCCTCCACTCAGTCTCACTCAGAAGACACTGCTAAAACTGAAAGTGAAACTGAGAGCTGACACAGCAGTGCAACGATCGAATCTACACGCCTCATGAGTTGATGTGATTGGTTACAGGCTTATGACATCATTTTAAACTGTCTTTGGTAAACTGCTTTATGGAGAAAATACTCAGAAATGGTTTAAAATGATCATTTTGGCACATGGTTTGTCTTAAAAGCACATTGAAAACACCACATAAACAACATTAAAAACTTGATATACACCACAGGGGGTCTTTAAGTATATAAAAAAATAAAATGATATCAACCCTGTCTAATGTGTTAATTCTGCCACGTGAAAGACATGCGTTATGCGTAGGCGTAGTGTTTCACTTATAAAGCTTTATCCTGGATAGGACGCTCCCTCAGAAGGCATCAGACAACAACAGGGAGCTCAGTAAATTTCAGAATAGAGCCGTTGCCTAGAAGCACATTAGCGTGATCATATCTTGCCTTTCATTCGGAGCGTATCACTTTGTCTCCAAAAGTACTATTTATTTTCTCTCCGACTTCACGCCTTCGAGACAAAATGAAGAGTCATACTTTCAGTGTCTAGCCGATGAAGAGGCCGTCTGAGAGATTAGAAAGCAAATACGATGTGGACGACAGAGAAATATATTCGCCCTACATGTTTGGGTGGCCTTCTCCTTGAACGTCTCAATGCTGCTCGGCACGACTGTGAGATAAAGACAAGGCGAGCCCATCACTCACCCGCACATCTCTCGTAGATGCTGTTCATCATCATGGGGGACTGAACGCCGCCGTCCGATTGGCCGAGGTGCCCCGCCTGTCCCACGCAGCTATCGAAGGATCGATTGAGAATTCGCCGCGTTTCCTGGAACTCCTGCGAGAGAGAATGAGAGAACCAGTGTCACTGCATCGATCCTGTTCGTGAATTATGGAAACAGAAGAGGCACTGGGATAGGTAAAGACTTTAAAATAGCAGAGAGATCGTTATGCCGTTTTGGCATTCATCACAAAACAAACATCACACTGAGACTCGGGACGGAAACGGGATTAAAAGAGCACGGGAACGTCTACTATCTGCTTCTGGAAGGGCTCTTAATTCATCTGATTAGACTTGCTGTCAATGACATGAAGGATTTAAGCCACTTGCACAGATGTTACAGATTTTCTGTCTCTTTCCCCGGAGAGAAAGACAGAATGGTAATTCATTTCATTATCTTGCCCCCAGGCCTGAAGCGCCACTATGAAATATGTTAATACCATTGGCCGATTTCAAATGCTGGAGAGAGGCAGGGTGCAGCGCATCAGATGGCTCTTCTAATGGCCTGTTCGGATAGCGCACAGGCTGCCGGCATTTGGTTAACTGGGGATCATTAGGAAAGCAAACTGCTCGCATATATATTGTAAATCAAGGTGCGAGCGTGCGCGCGATTTTTTTTCCGGAAGGTCTCAAAACAGCAATCATAGAGGAGGCCAAAGTGTCACGGTTGAGTGTGAGGAGGGGAGCCCGTTTAGCATTTTTATGTTAAAACATTCACGTTTTAATATGAGGTGAAGCTTGTCAGAAAATGTACACGTTTACAGATGTGGCGTCTGAAAATGACAAACTATGCTACTTGAAGCATTTATCCGGGTCATCGATGCCTGGGCCGGTTCACTCATCACTCATCAGGGTAAAACTAAAATCCATCAGGTGGTTGGTTTGCTTAGGATAACGTGCGATAATGCCACTTATATATAGTATAATATTGTAAATAAGCATGCAACAATCACCATCAAATTAAAGAATGTGATGAGCGATATTGTGTTAATACTACGAATATGATAATCTCGTAAATAAACCAGCAACAGCATCTGAACAACATGGTAAGTAGGGGTAATATACCCGTTTAACATTTTGATATAAGAGCCACCAAGCTTACACCAAGCTATGCTTTCCTACATCCATACTTTATTTTTTTACAAAAAAAGACTGTCCAAAAATGTAATAACTAGTGTAATAATAACTGTCCAACGATCTCATCATAATTATATACCATTTTTGCTACATTTTCTTGAATGAAAGGCATTTGTCAAACCTGTTCATCTTATTTCAGGTTTAAATGTGATCTGGTTAAAATGTGTGTTTGTCATTCACTCACTCATTTTTCTACACAGAAACTGATTATCGTTTCATAGACAATTCGTTAACTGTAAGGTTTCCTAATGTACATAGCATGAAATGTTTGATATATCCAGCGCTTATTAGCACTACAAATAGAATATTGATGACAAACTTTAGACAACATCAGTTTCGCCAAAGTACATTGTATTGAAAGAATTGCAATACCATACATTATGATATCATGTATTCTATATTTTTCCTATATTTTTATATAACTTCATCCTAGCATGTGGATGTAACATTGCAACAATGCAAATTGTGACCCAGTCTGTGAAAACCCAGTCGCCCCCCCGCTCCAGGTGTTGTGATTTAATGCTTTCTACGTATATTATATTCTGTCATGGTTCTGCCGCGAGACCAAGAAAGACATGATAAGAGAGGCAGAACCATGACGGAACCCCATGTTTCATGTGGAGGGAGGTAATTTTTGCCCTTTTGGCTTGCCATACTCTCTCCGGTCTCGTCTCTGTTCCCGCCCTCTCGTCTCTCTTTCTTGTTTCATGCCCTTCACCTGTTCCCCTCTTGATTTATCCCCTTTATAATGCCCTTGTGTTTTCTGTCCTGTGCTGGTTCATTGTTATCTGTATGGTGAGTTCCTGTTCCGTGTCAAGTCTAGTTTAGTTAATTGTAGTCATTGTTAATGTTATCTTCAGTCTGGTTTCAGTGTAGTTAGTCTTAGTCCTGTCTTGTCTTGTTGTGATATTCCCTTGTTTTATTGTGTTACCCCCTCTTGGGTTTTTGTTTTGTCCTTTATTAAAATGTCTTGTTAACCCCTTACCCGCTGTCTGCGCCTGGGTCCTCTGTATCCCTGTGTCTCACCTAACCCCCGTTTCATGACAATATTCAACCTACATTACTGTATGTAAAGAACATTCTGTGAATATATTCATTTCTTTAGTATTGACTGAGTAATGCCATATGAAAGACTGAAATTATAGTGAAATGCATGATTGAAATCAAACTTTGATGCTTATCTCTAGTGCTGTCAAACGATTAATCGCGATTAATCGCAACCAGAATAAACGTTTGGGATTACAAAATATATGTCTGTGAACTGTGCATATTCATTTTGTATTTATAAAACACACATACATGCATATATCTAACGAAAATATAAAATGTAAAAATTAACAAACATTTATATATAATTTAAATAAGTACATAAGTACATAAATATTTCCTAAATGTGTATACATGTATTTGTTTGTGTTTATAAATACAAAATTAATATGACCTATAACATATATTTAATTGCAAATTTTCTCTAACACATAATTGGGAATTATTGTTTGTTTTTCCTTACTGCTTTATACTTATGTTGTGGCAGAGTTTATTTATTTATTTTTTCTAATAACCTTTTTCTTCCTCTTTGTCATTATTGTTATTTTTTGAGATACAGTTTTGGGTTTTTTTTCTTTTGGTTTGAATTTGGATGTGAGATGGTGTTGATTATGTGTTGGTGATATGTAGTGATTAACGAAGATCTGAATTTAAGTCGTTATCGAATTATATTGTTAAGTGTTAAACAATTGGGATACACAGGTGTGGACAATGATGATAATTATGACATCATTTTAAATGTAGATGTGGTAACTAAATGACTAAACACACTGAAGAAAGCATTAGCCGAAACGTTTGTGTTATCTTGCCTCCCATCATGGAATAAAAGTAATTAATATAATACTTCTTTCGGAGTGCGAATCACTGTGTATAAGAAATATGTTTTGAAGATTATCGCACCACTATGACCAAGGAAATGCAAGTTACTAGAAAATGAATATGACCGACACACATTATGTAAACGCAAACTTTTATTCTGGATGCGATTAATCGTTTGACAACCCTACTTATCGCACAGTCAGATTTTGAGATTTTTGCCTGGATTTTACAGACTGGCTCACAATTGTGAAAAGCGCTACAGAAATAAAAACGAACTGAACAAAATACTCAACATTTTGTCAAATTACATCTTGATGTACTACATAAACGTAACCAAGTTTTCTCAGTCCACCCAGGCCATCTATGGTGACTAATCTGCAAAAATGTGCCATCTAGAAATGTTACGGTATGAATGCATTATCACATCAATGCCCATTCAATAATCTGCAAACGGTCATGTTAAACAATTACTAACAACCCAACTTTAAGAAACCGTACCTAGCAAGTGGACCTAAGGGAAAAATGAAGTGCCACAAAATCATGTCCGCTTTAATGCTAACAGCAGCAAGTGCAGATGTCAGGGGTGGGGGGACGGGGGGGGGGGACACGGGCTGCCAGGAGAGGAAACAGAGAAGGGAACTAAATGAGATTACAGAAGAGGATCAATGAGGATTCCCAAGCCAATTTTTCCATTTCCTTTATAATATTTACCAGAAAAAAGAAGACACAGAGCTTGCAATTTTGAAATGATGAGATTCAGAAAATGCAGGTGATCGATAAAAATCAACAGGAAATGTTGAGGCTGGGAAGAAATGCTATATAGGAAAAAGTGCATTTTATGTTAGTAAGAAAAGCAGGAGTGGAATTTGAATAACAGATCAAGAGGTCAACAGGATTTTGGGTATTTCATTGACAGACAAAGCACAGGTTGAGTACAACACAAGCACAGAGCGGTCAGAGGATGAAATGTCTCCTGTTTCCCACAGTCTCTCTTCACCACGACTCCATCTGCAGACACTGTTCTCTCTGTCTGTTATCATCATACACACCTCTGTGCTCGAGGACCCATCCGCGAAATCTCCTCAGACTCCACTCACGTCTTAATCAGCATCACAAAGCATACAGTTAAAGACAAAAGTGGCCTGGCGGGTCCGGGCGACCCCCTGCCGTACCAGAGCAAACCTCGCCGACACTCGTCTGACACGCAAGGAGGAGGAAACAGTATCGGGCACAGATCGTGTGGGCTTTCCCTGGGCTACTTTTCATTATTAATGCCCACGCTGTAATGAGATTATGACAAGACTATTTAGAGGGCTGTCTGAGAGAAACATTGAGAAGAACTGATTAGATCACGCTGTGCTAGAATAGTGTTTCGTCTGCGGAGAGGAGTTTTTCATGTAGATGATATTGAATACCTCACCATTTTTGAATGAAAATTTACATTTACTTACAAATATTTGCAATGAAATAAAAAATGTAATAACAGTTTTGTTAAAAAATGTCAGACACATTATTGAGTTCTGAAGGAAATGAGTCTTTAAATTATAGTTTGTAATCAAAGGAGCGCTTACGCAACAGTTTTCAACTAAAATCAGAAAACTACGCACAACACAAAACTTGTGAAAGTGCTTTTTTTTAATGATACCGTAATGTTTCTATAGAGACATCTATCATCACCCCCGGTTAACTTCCAGTTTGTGTTTGGCTAGTGTCTAATAATATAACTATTCATATTTTATTTAATGTATGTTAATATTCATTTGTACTTATTATTTTACTGTATAATAATTGTATTAAATAAACGATTTGTTGAATTGTGTTGTGTGTTTATTTTATTAAATAAACAATTTGTTGAATGGGTCCTGTAGTTCGGCCGCATTTAAACAAACCGTATGGTACATTGACATCTAGCGGTTGAGCTTGGTATCGCAGTCTAAATTCAAAATATTGGAGAGAAGTTTAGCCAAGTTACAGTTCTTCTCGGTTTCTTTTACTTGTTATCAGAAATAATCTACAGGCACTCTATTGTTTGTGAATGTGAACCTTACGCATGTGCAGTAACATTTGTTTATGTTGTCACTTTGAAACCGTCTATATAACTATAAATAAACGAGATAAAATGTGAAATTAGAATGTAAACGTATATTTTAAACATAAAAGCTGTGTGTGATTAGTTAGTTCATTTTTTAATCGATTGACAGCACTAAAATAAACATGTCAAACAAAATAAATAGTGTATGTTTAATTTCACTATACGTGTGCGATTAATCGCAGTTAACCGCACGAAAAGGGAGCGATTAATCGCGATTAAAAAATAATCATCTATTGACAGCCCTTATAAATAGTTATATTATTAGCCACAAGCCAGACCGTTCAACAAACACAAACCGTAAATTAACTTAGGGCCAGGCGCGTGTGTCCAATGAAACAGTCTATATTTGAGAGTATGAACTCACAGACAGACAAAAACTCCTTTAAAACTAACTTAAAACTAATTCTGACATTCTATCATAACACATTGTTCTAGCAAGTAAAAGCAACTGGGCAATCCTGTCCTTGTCTCTCTTGCCTCTTGAACAGCGTGCCTAATATTTTCTGGATTTCTGCGGAATTAGCAAAAACAGGATTAGGATTGAGCGCATGTGGGCCAAGTCTTTGATGTGTTCTAAAAACTCATAATGAGTAAAGTTAAGTCAGGAGACATGGACACAAAGCAGATTTAAGCAGGAACACATGACTATGGTACATTCCCAGAAGCGTAGTGACACTCTGGAGAACGGAGGAATGTATTAAAAAGAATATGTAAAGATTTGCTCCGGGCCAGAAGAACACATTTCTGGGCTTCATTTATTAGAGCAGAGAATCTGAAAACTAAAACACCGTAGACAAAAATTCATTAAGTACCTATAAACCACATAAGCGAGAAATAAAAACTCCAACAATACGTTCTCTTTATCATTCTCTACGCCTTGTGGGCGTAGAAACTAAGCTCTCTCTTATTACCCAATAAAGCTCTTACTTGTGCTTCTAAACGCACGCCGAGCGATATTTCACTATTAGTCCATTGTCAGTTTTACCTCAGGAAGAAACTTTCCCTGTGTCTGGCCTGAATGATCTATTACTTTGAACCCAGCGACAATACAAAGTCCCCTCACGCAATCTGTTCCCTATCTGCTCACGCTGTTCAGCATCTTGCTCACAAGGGTCAATGCATCCCATCAGGCCCGACTCCATTCTGCGCCCCATCGTCCACCATCACGGGGTGTCCACAGCCCATAAAGCATAATGAACATGAATCTTTATTTTATTGGAACAATAACACCACGGCCTAGTCGTGCCCGCCCCTCCCAGACCTTCAGTCCTCACAAAGGGCCCACAATGACCATCAATCCATGCGGCCAGAGGGGCCGCTCCATTGTGTAGCCTAATTACACAGCACTTTGGAGCAGTTGGAGGCCTCGGGGTAAAGTGTGTCAGCACGTGTGTGAGAGATACAGAAGGGAATCCTGGGGTGAGCATATGGCCGCTCTCAAACCCAGGTGCAGGGGAGGTGCTGAAGGCTAAACCATCCTGCTGGAGGCAAATTCCACTAGCACAGGGGAAATGATGGAGAAAGTTAAAGGATGTGGAGGACTAACGGTAATTGCTAAGCTTTGTGGGCAGCCTTTATGACATAGTAAGCATCTGTGTCTGGACTAAAACCAGCAAATGCTGGTCAAGTGAAAATCGTAAAAAACAGTTTCTTGACTGATGTGCCGCATCTATTCATCTTAAAACATGGAGATGGTGACAACTTTAAAGTGCGAATGTGTTAAACTGTGGTCGCTGCTATTTGGCATACACATGTTGGAGAAAAGAAAGTGACAGAGAGTTGAGACCTCAGCTTTGGTCCAAAGAGAAACTACACAGAATATGAATTTCTCAAATCTCAATCCAACATTAAAGGGATAGTTTAGCCAAAAACAATAATTCTATCATGTTGCGCAAAACCGAAATGAAAATTCTGTCATTATTTACACGGACTCTTGTCATTTCAAATCTGTGTGACTCCTTATGTTCTGTGGAACACAAAAGGAAGATATTATGAGAAATGTATCTGTGGTTTTATGTCCTTGTGATGGAAGTCAATGGGGGCCGATGTTGTTTGGTTACCAACATTTTTCAAAATGTCTTCTTTTGTGTTCAGCAGAAGAAAGAATGTCACACAGGTTTGAAATTTTCATTTTTAGGTTACCAATGCCTTTAAAGGAGTAGTTCACTACGTGCACTAAGACATAAATGTGGCACATGGCTTTAAAAGCACATAAGAAGGCAGCATGCAGTGCAATGTCTCATTGACCTCACTCAAGGAGAATCTCTGTCATTCTGTGGGAAGCAATGACACATTTCTGAGAACATTCTTTAGACCTGTAAGTGAGCTGTGGGTTTAAACCATGGCGGTTTTAAAGATAAGGACAGGGGCCGGCAGCCCTGCTGGAAAACAAGGTCATACTGTACCAGCTTTACTTACCAATGCTTATTTAACCAGAGCTTTTGTTATATAAGAGGGAATTGTATTCACGCGAACATCATGTAAGTGTCAGAACTGAAAACGCCCTTGTTACTGAGATTACAACTATTGACACCAGGCCCAACGAACGCCAGGTTCTGGAATGCACATATCTATGACGTCATTGATAGGCTGAACACTAGGGATGGACGATATGGCCCTAAAACTCTATCACGATCATTTTTGGTATTTATTGCGATATCGATATAAATGACGATATAACAATAACACCATCCACCGCTGTTTTTTGCTACAAGTGAAAAAACGCAAACATTAATCAAAAAGTAAAAATTACCCCAAATCAAACAGGCTCCTAAAATATAGGCCTACCTACAGTATTTTTGTAAATATAAAATATAATCGTGACATTCGACTTCAAAAGGTTGTAGTAAAGAAAAATATAATTAACTAAAACTCAATAAACACATCATGTCATACCTAAACTGTACTGTATATAGCCTATTGATGGGTGGAAACGATCGCATCACACTGTCAATCACTCTCTCCTGAACTGTGTGAACATTCTCTTCTCTCACAGCAACATGCACTGAATCTGTCTATGACTCGCGCTACAGAAAAAGAACAGAAAAATGAGGATAAAAGAAATCGAATTAAATAATCTACGCTTTCATACGCTCATAAACGTATTTAAAATAACGTAACACAAACTCGCATTTTGTACTGTATGTAAACAGGCAGCAGTGCTGTGCGCGCAAGAAATCGTATTAAACAATTTGCGCACGTGCGCAACGAATGTTTAAATAAATATTTTTAGCCAAACTAAATGTTGTGGTGTAACGTATTATGACTATCAACAAATACTTAACAAACGAATGAAATAAAACGAAAGTGCAAACTCTTTCTCAGCTTCACGTCCGCCCTCCGCTATAATTTACCCTTTTTGAATTTGTCTCACAAAGAAATACGTCATCAACTAGAATTTATCGTTTATATCGCGGGAAGACTAATTCCTATCGTGTGGAGAATTTCTACCGGTATATCGCAAACAATATAATATCGCCCATCCCTATTGAACACCGCCTCCACAGAAAGAATATCAACGACTACTACTGTCATGCATGACAATTCTGAAGTAACACAAGTGGCACTGAACCAGATAGAGCGAGCAAGCAATAAACAAACATGCCGTTAAAGATAGCTAAATATTGTGCCATCTAACATAAATTCTAACAAAAGGTTTCTCAGCTGTTTTTTGTAGTATTAGGTGTCCTTAATAACATACTAAAAGTTTACCAAAGTTTGACCACTAGAAATTTATAATTTTCAAGATGGCGTCCAAGATGGGCAGGAAGCCCTTAAAATATCTTAACTCCTTCATTATTTGACCTAGCCAAGTAATCTTGGTGTCTAACCCTATGTTGTCTGGGTCTATGAATCCATTGGACTTGTCTAAATTGCACTGACATGATTACAAATTTATGGAATACATGATTTTGTGAGATTACTGTAAGGTTTTATCTTTGTTTGGGGTGAACCAGAGATGTAAACGATTTAGCCTGTCATGTAACTCCTACTGAGTACGTGTTTTTGGACACATTTTTTGCTTAACAGACTTGACATTCAATGTAAAAGTTATTGCACCCAAAAGTAACTTAAATTGGAGTTGTATAACTTTGATCATAAACAACTCTGAATTAGCCCGAACAGAGGCCTGTGTATGAACCCTCTAAAATGGCCACTCATTTAAATTTGAATAAGGTAATACATATGTAATGCATTCTCTATAGATGTTGTTAGTATAAAGGTGGCATTATACTAAACCCAACAAAACTAAATTCTCAATTTTCAGTAATTCAGAAGATGGTGGAAGAGAAGACTGACATTTGATATTGCTTGCCTCATTGAAATGTTGTTGGCAGCACAGTGTATACCATTTTACTCAATAAAATTCATCCTTGACTACTTAAACGTCCCACCCCCCACCCAGATTTCTAACACATGAAAAAGGCCAACAATGTAAGTGTGACACTGTTTAATTAGCTTGAGGAAAAAGTACACTCCAAATGCAAATTTGACCATGAGTCATGTTGTTGTAAACCAAGAAACTTGCCCTATTTGCTGTAAAAACTTAAGAGATGGCTCTGATGTGGTTGAGGTTCATCAGAAGGGAGCTGATGGAATAAACAATGCAAGTGTACAAAGAGGCGATGACGTACACAACCAGGTGATTGAGACATCTGTCCACCAGTAAATGTCCACGAAAAGCTCTTTGCACTGACTTTCCAGTCATCATGTGCTGGACGGCATTTGATTCATAGACAACTCCCATAATGTTCCTGAGTCCTGTGTCTTCCATCAGTGTGCCTATTGCACCAAGTAGGTTCTTAAAAGTATGAAAACCTCCAAGCATTAAGACTATGCTTTTAAGGGGACTACTCTGTGGTGCATCCATGATCATCTCTGCTGCTTTCCAGTACAGTGGCTGATCAAACGTAATAACGGGTGGAGCATTGTGTTTGATAGCCAGGTCACAAACAAAGGTGTGGACAAAATCCAAGGTGGACAAAATCCACGTTTTGTCTCCAGAGTACAGGTCAATCATTGTAGTCCCACAGAGTAGTCCCCTTAAAAGCCTAGTCTTAATGCTCGGAGGTTTTCATACTTTTATGAACCTACTTGGTGCAATAGGCACACTTATGGAAGGCATCATTAGGCACCATTTGCTGGTGGACAGATGCACAACTGCCTGCCGAACACAACGGTGCAGTTGCAGGGCATATGTTCTACCATGCATGCCTGCTTGTGGACCATGTCAAGTTGGGAATTGTGAGAATCACTATAATTAACCTCTATGGGAGGAAGAGTGTGACGACTAATGGTAAATCTAGTGAAGGTCACAGTTCAAAAAAGTATAAAAAATAAACCAGAATAAGAGGAAACAACTGAAGAAAATAGAAAAAGTTATGTATAAATAAGAATAGTATTAATATATATATATAAAAAAAGGCAAAAAAAGCATTATAAAAAATATATGAAAAAATAAAAGGGGTTAGCGGAACTGAGCCTTCACGTGGCATCCCTGTTTTGACAAATTTTACAGTACCACACAGTTCTAATGAATTTATTCTTTATTGGAATCAAAAGAATGGTTATGAACCACAGAAATCACCAACACTAGGCAAAACGATATGAGAAAGGAGAAATATGCAATTACTTAAGGGAAATTGTACTTATTTTTCGCATAAATATTCTTGTAACCAATTGCTTTAATATATAGTTGTACTTGTAATCACTTATCTATCATGCAAATATGCCAATTAGAATATTACATGACCAAAACATGTATCATGCACCAGTATTCCTGGTCTAGGAGGAATACAAAGGAGTAATGGTAATTTTAAGGACCTGACGGCCACCATTTTGAAAATGGGGCCTTTCTTGGAGTCAAACTTTGGTAAACTTTTAGTATGTTTTTAAGTACATCTGATACTACTGTAAACCACTGAGAAACCTTTTGTTAGAATTTTTTTGGGGTCAAGTCATATTTGCAGCTGACTATTAACTGATAGTGAGTTACAGCGAACCCCACCCCCCTTCTGTCCAACGTGTCAACACAACACACGTGTAGTGGCAATGGTTTAGCTAAATGATATTTCCTGAATTCCTCTGCGGTTAGTTTCGTCTTAAACGTCTCAAATCATTTGTCCGGAGACAAAAAAATAAGTCACAGCAAACAGCTAATGCGCTTACGTTGTGCGTGTATGCTTACCTAAAATCCATGGAATCCACTGCAGATCTCAGCGGAATTACATGGATTTTAGCACTTGTCATTGACAAGTTACAACGTTACAACGTTACACACACAACGTGAGAGCTAGTTTGCTGTGACAGATTTTTCAGCCTAAGCACGAATGATTTGAGACGTTTAAAAAGAAACTAACCCAAGTGTTCGCCCGTTCATTAGCAAAACAAACAGCTTGCCGCAGCTAAACATATTAACGCACATAATGTATTAACATTCATACAGCTAAACTCCAAGTGTCCATCTGCACTTACAGTATATACAGTAAGTTTAACACTGGCTTTGAATGTTCTATTTAGCCCGTGACTGACTTAGCTCCTTTTGCTATCATATCCTAACGTTATCCTCCTCTATATAAGGTACATGTACGTCAATTCAGTACATGTACGTCACAATCGGAACGAAATCTGAACGGCTTGATTTCTCACATGCTTGCAGGGAAAGGCACACCAAAACAAACTTACTGGGTTCTTATTTTTCACGTTTTCTGGGTTGCTAGATGCACCGGGGACCCGATTATAGCACTTAAACACAGAAAAGGTGGGGTTTTCATCTGATGTCTCCTTTAAACACCATACAACTATAGGCTATGCAAACTATACGCAAAGCCTTGCTATCACATCCGGGAAATAAGTCAGTAAATTTAAGTAAAATCATCCCGTGCGAATGTGTCACATGAAATACTGATGTGGGGAGGTAATTTATAAATCACATGAGGTCCCCAGATAATGCTAATCTCATGCGAATGGTGCTAATGTGTAACCTAACGTTACGTCTCTAACCAAATTCACAGAAGGCTCCAACTAAGTTTACTACACAAACTGCTATCCAATCATAGCAGTGGGCGTTTACTTCCAAGTCTTCATGGCGGAACGCCCATTCAAACCGATCGTTTTTCAGCCTATTACTTATTGATTTTGATGTTTTTAAATGTAAAAACCACGCGAACGTTACAAGTAGACCTCATACAACAGTATAAAACAATAAACAAGCCCAGTTCAGGACACCTTTAAAGGTCCAGTGTATGAAATCAGCGACTAGATATTTTAGTCAGGAAAAAATGTGTTAGGATCTAAGCTAATGGAGACAGTTATTACCTGATTTGGTGCTAGCAGAGCACGGAGTACAACCAGCTGGATCATTCCTCTTAGATTCCCTTCCATAGACATCGATCTCCGCAGGGTCTCCATGGCCTCATGGTTAGACTTCCCCAAGAGTGATTCACCGTTGACGGCAATAAGCTGATCATTAACACGCAGACGTCCATCCTAGAAAAACAAATCAGAATTCATATTTCATTTTCTTATAGTGATTTCATGCTTCTCGCAGGGGTCACTTACGCAATTTTCAAGACACCACATCCCCATGTAGAGAGAATATCTGGTTTCTGTGGTTTACATTTTATTTCCTCATGGAGTTGATGGTTCCCATCAAAAGACCTTCAACACATCCTACTTTCTTCACATATTTCATGCATTTCCTCACATCCTTCATGCATTTCCTCACATTCTATGAGAACTATCTGCTTTCCACTGCCGTATAATGCTCGGTTAAGCCTACAGGGGCCTGCTGTCAAGAAGTACATTTCCCACAATCCAGCAGCTGGGTCACTATGGTACTGTATAAGCACATTATAAGACATGCATATTACATGGCACATAAAAAGCCCTTAAGTTCATTACAATTAATATTAATTAGAGTTTTTCACAGCAGAGGCCTCTGATGTGCTTCCTCTGTCTCCAGGCGAGAGAGATGCTTAGATTCACATGAGGGTTAATGCAGGAGCTTGCAAAAAACTCTTCTCACATATAAAAGAAAAAGTGCTGAGAGTTAATTAACTGTAATGCAACGTTACTTCAGCATTACTGGAGTGTTAAGTACAGTGCTTGTTACCAGGTAAACCGGATTGAACTGCAATGGCATGACAAAGAACTGATAATACCAACATAAGAGCTGTGGGTTGGCTACAGTATGGATTGTGTACCTAACATACTTTAATGAGGCCAAACGCAATTCATCCCATAAAGGATCATGAAAAATGTTTGACTTATGAAAGACTTTAATTTGGATAACATGAATTATGACCGTACAATATAAAATTACAAATGTTTAGTCAATGGTTTAGTATCTTCGTTTAGTACAAATTATATACAATTATGCAAGTTGACTCAATTCACAATGCTTCATTTCTCGTCATTAGGGGCCAAGCCCTGAAGGGGCTATGGCCTCTATTGTTCTTGTCAGTATTATTATTATTCTTAACCTGTGGCTGAGTGGCACACCTAATAAATTGCAAGTCTCGGGTGTAAGAGGTCGCTGGTTCGAACCTCGTGGTGTGCATTTATACATTTCAATTTGCAAGTATGTATAAAGTGCGATGTATGTAGTGCAACTTAAATGCATGTAAATATATTCAAACCGATACAAGGTAGGTAGAAAATGACATTCTTTCATTGTCAAACATCTGTTCCTCCTATGCACTGTATTTCTGCTACTTTTGCTCTTGATTCAGCCCCTTCGGGATTGGCACATGCCAATGTTTGAACCTCTGAAAGCTCTCCTTGGGATGCTGGGTCAAGCATGTCAACTGAGTGGCACACTTGTTAAACCTGCTAGCCTGTGGTACAAGAGGTCGCAGGTTCGAACCTTGCTTGCGCATTTATACATTTCCATTTGCAAGTATGTGCAAAAATAGTGCAAGTATGTAAACAAACAAACTGTAATGTCATTTAAGTAACAAAATAAAATGAAATAAAGTGCAATGTATGTAGTGCAACTTAAAGTGGTTTATAATACATGTAAATATATACAAACAGAAACAAGGTAAATACAAAATGACATTCTTTCTTTCATTGTCACTTCTGACATCTGTTCCTCCTGTACACTGAATTTCTGCTACTTTTGCTCTATTGTCTCATTTCAGCCGCGTCAGGGATGGCAGGCAGAGTACTTTACGTCAACTGAGTGGCTCATCAAATAAAACACACGCCTTGGGACTGCAAGGTCGCGGGTTCGAATCCCAAGTGACTCGCTTGGTGCTTGTATATATGAAATGTACATTGTGATCACGTTCTCGGCTGTTGTTTAAACATATCCGTGTTTCACATACATATTGTTCTTTTGACTGTGCGCTCTCATAGCTGAAACTTTGGTTATTGTTACATATCGTTACTTACACCTCTATCAGCTTTTCCCAGCAGCCCGGTTGTGGGATCACCGGCGTGGAGTCTTTGCATGCTGTGGCTGTATTTCATACTTTTATGTAAATTGTGCGGTTTTACTTTGTTGTCACCTATTCTTCTTGACCTGTGTGGGCATGCTGTGGGTACGCTGGGGGAAGTGTGGGCATGCTGGGGGAAGTGTGGGCTGGGTGTGGGCATGCTGTGGGTACACTGGGAGAAGTGTGGGCATACTGGGAGAAGTGTGGGTACACTGGGAGAAGTGTGGGCATACTGGGAGAAGTGTGGGTACACTGGGAGAAGTGTGGGCTGGGGGCTGTGTGTGGGCATGTGGGGGAAGTGTGGGCTGGGGGTATGTTGGGTAAAGTGTGGGTACGCTGGGCAAAGTGTGGGCTTGGCCCCGGTGGTGCTGCTTGCAGCTCTAGTCTCTTTTTGTTCTTGTTGCCACTGTAACATCAACTTGTTATTAGTCTTACATCGTCAAAGCTGGTTTTAAATGGGTTTAGCTGGACAAGTTGGTAAACCGGTAAACTTTTCACGCTGGAAGACCAGTAGACTAACCAGAAAAAAAACAGCGAAACACCAGCTTTATCAAGCTGTGAGGACCAGCTTAAACCAGCTATTTACATCTTAGACCAGTGACTTATTTCCTAAACCAGCTATTTCCAGCTTAAGACAGCTATCCCTTTCTTAAACCAGCTTTTTTTTATCTTAAACTAGTTACTACTATCTTCAAGCAGCTATTTCCATCTTTAACCAGTTATTTCAGCTTAAACCAGCTGTACATCTTACTTTAACCAGCTATTTCCATCTTAAACCAGTTACTTTCCTCTTAAACCAAATATTTCTCCTTAAACCAGCTACTACCTGCTTAAACCAGCTACTTCCATCTTAAACCAGTTAACTAGCAACGCCAAGGTCATGGGTTCGATCCCAGGGGGTTGCACATACTCAGATACAATGTATAGTATAATGCAATGTAAGTCGCTTTTAAGCGTCTGCCAAATGCATAAATGTAAATGTACCAGCTTAAGCCAGCTGCTTCCATCTTAAAACAGTTACTTTCATCTTAAACCAGCTAATGCCAGCTTAATCCATCTACTTCCATCTTAAACCAGTTACCTCCATCTTAAACCAGTTATTTCCATCCCTAACCCTAATATTTCAGCTAAAACCAGCTACTTCCAGCTATTTGTCTCTTAAACCAGTAATTTCCATCTTAAACAGGCTACTTCCAGCTTCCATTTTACATCGGTCTCTTCTGTAAAATGCCACAGAGCTATAGCTCTATAGTGTTAGCGGAGTACCTCCACACATGCAGTTCAACAGTTTACTAAACTAACACACACACCCACAAACTCTGAAAGCCCTCTCAACATCTCCCTGACTAACCTGGTTGGCCCGATATAAATGATGGAAGCACACAAGCTCTGGCTCTTTATAAATGAGAGAGATAGACTTTCATTACCGAGGCCTTTGGGTGAAAAGATGTTCGGTCCTCGTGATACCATGAGTCACAGAGAATCAGGGATCTTTATTAGAGCCATGATCTAATTTTCAAACTGGATTCTGTGAAATCACACAGTCCATCTCTGTCTGCAGCTTGTGTGCAGTTTCAACAGCACATCTGTCTCACGTGGTTTTACTTTTGCCTATACAGAGAGCTACCGGCAGAGAGAGACGACAACTGGTAACATTGTCCTGTTATGAGGAATAGTACACAATACTAGAATATATTGTACATTTTATAGGGCTGTCAAACGATTAATCGCGATTAATCGCATCCAGAATAAAAGTTTGTGTTTACATAATATATGTCTGTGTACTGTGCATATTAATTTTGTATTTATGAACACAAAAACACACATACTTGTATATATATTTAGGAAATATGTAAATGTATTTATTTATATTTACCAATAACTGAAATTCTAGATCAACGTTTATTAATTGTTATATTTAATATTTTTCTTAAAAATATGCATTTATGTGTATGTGTTCATAAATACAAAATTAATATGCACAGTACACAACATATATTAGGTAAACACAAACTTTTATTCTGGATGCGATTAATCACGATTAATCGTTTGACAGCCCTAAATTACTATTGGTCAACCTTCATCTTTGTCTGTGAGTTTTGCTATGTGTAACGGATGACTAGTATATTGTCAACGTTGACAACACAGTGTTTAATTATTGAAGAAATGCAATGTGCAATGACGTCGTCATATAAACAGCCTCTAAAATAGGGCCAAATAAAAGGTTGTTGTTTGGAAAGTGTCCTGTGCAACGTAACGGCTGGAAAACTGCATCTTCCTTAGTTTCCAAACACAAACCACCAATAACTTTACAAAAAAACTGCTGGCGTTCACCCCTCTTGCCTTCCCACTTTGGCTCTTGGGAGAAGACGCAATCCCACCCACAGACTCGGGCCGCTTCCAACTCATTAACATGAGCTTGGAGAGGTTTTAATTAGCATTAATGTGCTGGAGCTAACACACACACAGTACCCTGCACTCTCCGCGCTCCTTCACCGGGGACTGGATGGGGAATTAGACGAGTGTTCCGCTGTGCTGGGACTCAAGTGTGAGAGCTCATGTGTATCACCTCTCCGTGGCTCCTTTTACCCCAGCCCAAACAAGACGATCTGAAGAAGCCTCGGGATGATGGAGAAGCTTTAGATTTAAGAAGTTATTTTCCCGCAACACAACCTCCGAAACCCAAAAGCCGCTTTTCCATCCTAAAGGCCAGACAAAGAGGAGACCCTTATCTCCCCAAATCAAACCCTTATCTCCTCACGTAAACTTTACAAAGTTGCAAGCATGAATGGTAATGCTCTCGACACACAAACACACCACACAAATTCACATCTGACAAATTTTCACATGGCTGAGCAAAGCAGGGGCTGAAGGATTTCTGTATAGACTAGCTTACAGAAAATCTGCAGGACTCTTTATATCATTCAGGTTTTTATATCATGTCATTGATCCAGTGGTGGATTTTCAAATCTCCGAAAACCTGCAAAAATCCATTAAATAATGTCATTTTTACCAAGAGAGGCCCAACGTACATCCTAACAGTCGTGTGACTTCATGTAAAACTAAAGAAACAGGTGCAACTAAAAAAAGAATGTAAAGAACAGAGAGGACAGACCTATCCAATCAGCACCCTACTGACATTCCTTCTGTCGAGGTCACATTAAACCTCACTGGGTGGAACAGAGGTCAGAGGTCAAGGGAAGCCAAACACATGCGTAATGCAGCTAATAGGGTATCATGACCTATTTACAGTCTCAACCCTGAAGCCTTATTTAACACCGTGAGGACATACTCTAGGTCTTCATCACTGTCCCCGTCATAATATTACTAGAAAAGACACCATTTGACCACTTTAGCACTTTCAATAAGTTTTTACATTTTTGACAACATTCTTTTGGGCAAAAACTAACCAACCAACTAACTGACTAAAATAAATAATAAACAGTTTGTTAAAAAAGCGTTAAGAAAAGTAAAGTATGAGATTTGTGTTCCGTATGGAATTAAATGTATGCTTTGTAAGTGCAGCAGCCCTTATGAAAACTTACCATGGTTTTACTACACTAACCATAGTATAATCACAGCATTGGTAGCATTGGGCTGCCAAAAAAACTATGGTTACTACGCCTCTACTATAATAAGACCATAGTTAGTTTTCATAAGGGAGTGTACATTTGTTTATGGTGTGTATTTTGTAGCTGTCACTGTTATGTTCAAGACCCAATGAAATGGCTCGTCAAGCAAAGTTGTTTCCCGTTTTAATATATACTCCCTTTTTTATGTATTCGTTTAATTATTTCGTGTATGAATAATGATAACCTCAATCAATATTAGTTTCTTGTTTATATTGCAGCTGTAATGTGTCAGAGGAGAACTGGCCCTCCCGGCTGAGACTGGTGTCTTTTTATTTAAAAAATATTCTTTAAATATTCATTTCATGTCATAGCTCAGAAACACCATGATTTGCAATTTAGTACTGTGGAAGGAGGTATAAGGTGGAAAGGATGTTGTTATTACGGAGAACGTTTTATTGAACAAAATCATGAATTCACCTCCCTGGGTACAAAATAAGCAATCAAAATTCCTGGACAAAATTTTAAACGCATACATAATTTAGTCAACTTTCAAGAGTACACGAGAATCCAGATGGCCTCCAGGCTAACAGACTTTGACTGAGAGCCACAAACTCCATCTGGCAAATGTGAATGTGCGGTGGTACCTTAAAAGCTGCTCCTCCATGGATGATGGACTTGATGAAGATGCCCAAGTCCTCGCCGGTCTCTCGAGACTTATTACCCTTCAGGCTGACCCCTAACCCAGCTGATCCAGAGTCATTGAGAGGGACCTCAAACATCCGCTGCTCCTTCCCGTCTTCAGACCAGAGCAAACGTGCCTGCTCCTCTTTCTGAGGGAAAACAACAATGATGGGAGAGAAAAAGATGAGGATGAAGAGAGGTCATTTCATTCCAAAATAAAAAGCCCACCATTATAGCAGAGAATAGCTCAACCTTTTCATGCCTATTCTCTGTCTGTGAAAGCAATGGGGTCATTTAGAAACATAATCCATTCTCCATTATAGGGTCCAAACGCTCACCACCACACCCCCCCCACGCCCCAGCATTCTTACTCCCCGCTTTTGCCCATTTCCTTTCTTTTCTCTTTGTCTGCTTCCTGTAATAATGCTAAAATTACCTGGACATCTCGGCAGCTGAAGTTTGTTTTAAAATGAGTGTTAATAAAACCGGGAGAAAAATTACATTATTGCAACTGGATGGCGAAAATAATTTTTGTCGCCAAGGAAACAGGCTTTTCTGTCAGGCTTTCATTTCAAGAGAAGGACGGAGGAGAGCAAATGAAGGAGAAAATGGGTTTAAAGAAAAGGTCTGAAAAAAGTTTGAATTTGATCTATATAACGGAACGGTGTAGGTCAGAAAGAGGAAAGACAGACGGCAGATTGTCTAATGGCACATCTGAAACATTTTGCAAATTGAGGATCTTAAATCATCTCTGAATATATTAAAGAGAGCATATTAAAAAAAAAGATTATCCTTGCTCTTTAAAAAACGTTTAATTTACCAAGCAAGCATACTCTCTGACATTCACAATATTACAAAAATCTTCTTACACTGTCCATTTATGGAAACAATGCTACTGGAATCCCAACATTCCTCACACATCCCAAAGACTGTCCGGTCATGCTGATTTACGCTCATGTATACATGTTGACAAATGCAAAGTGTAAATGTGTCTCCATCTCAGCAGACACCGTATGAGAAACGTGATGAATCCCTGCAACCAACACCAACCGTGAGAGGTTTGAGAAGGGCTGCTAAGGCTGAGTGTGTGTGGGTCAGCAAGGCCTGGTTTATCTCTGTTTACTGAGGGATTGTGGGTTTTGGAAGTATAAGTGTCACACACTCGCAAACGAACGCTCAGCTCAGCAACTGACTGTAAGCAGAAAAAGTGAGGGATTTTAGGAATTTAACCTTGAGTTGAAACCTAAAGCCTTGAAACTTACACACAAATGCCAGAGTGACCGGCTTTTAAGTGTCGAAACTTCAAACACACAAGTAAGGATAAATCCATTACAAAAAGTATTTATTTAGGGATCGAAATCATGTTAAATTACTCTGACGCATGCTACATTTCAACAATGCTATGACTACACAAGCCACCAGTGATCAAGTGTGAGCTACACTCATTGGACTTAAAGGGATAGTTCACCCAAAAACGAAAATTCTGTCATCATTAAACATTTAAATGTGTATACATTTCTTAGTTCTGTTGAACACAAAGAAACATATTTGGAAGAATTTGAGCAATTTTAAGTTCTGGGACCATTTTAGGATGATGTACCACTGTTAAACACAAAAAGAGATATTTCGAAGAATTTAGGCACCTTTAGGCAAATGAGGCACCTTTGACTACCATTTAAGTCTTCCTACTATGGTCGTGGATGATGTCCCAGAACTGAAAATGACTAACATTCTTCCAAATATCTTTCTCTGTGTTCAATAGAAAAAAGTAATTTATGCACGTATGAAATTACATGAGGGTGAGTAAATGATGACAGAATTTTCATTTTTGGGTGAACTATCCCTTAAATTTCTACTAGGTGCATTTCAGGGCAGGGTTTTCATAAAAAAACAATTATTGAATAAAATATAAATTGTTTGCAATTTATTTTGATCAAATACACAAAAAAAGGATGAATCATGCAAAGTATTTACACAAAACTGTACTTTTTAAAATAAACAATGCACAATGATGTTTATTGTACGTTATTATGTTGTATTATTCGTGTTGTATATACATTCAATGAGCCTGTCCTTAAAGGGTCATATGGCGCGAATACGTGTTTTTCTGTGTCTTTGGTGTGTTATAAGTTGCCCATGCATGTATTAGACACGTACATTTGCAAAAATTAAAGTGTCAGAACAAAAGATGCATTCTATCTAAAAGCGAATGCTCACCCAGACCTGCCTGAAACGCCTCGTGTAACCACACCCCCACAAATCTAAGTCAGTTGGTGGTCTGATTTGACTAAGACCGCCCAAATGTATACGCAAGTAAGGTGGGTGTACCTGTCAGTACTATTGAAGAGGAACCTGATGTTCCAAATATGGTAAGAGGCGTTACATTTCCGTCACACGCTTGCAGTATTCGACCAATCACTTGCACTGGTTAACTGGCCAATCATAGCACACCTCGCTTTTCAGAGCCATGAGCTTTGTAAAAAATCAGCGCGTTTCAGAGAGGCGGAGCAAAGAGGAGATACAAACATGCAGGGTATGTGGAAAATACAGCGTTTTTGAACCTTAAATTGTGTATACACATAATATTAACATTAATATAAACGATAATATTAGTTTTAGCCTTGTCATATGACCCCTTTAATTTAAAGTGATAGTTCACCCCAAAATGAAAATTCTGTCATAATTTACTCACCCTCTTGTCATTTTAAACATGTAAGACTTTCTCTCTTCTACAGAACAACAAAAAAAGATATTTTGAAGAATGTTGGTAACCGAACAACGGTGGCACCCATGGTGACAGAATTTTCATTTAAGTTTCAACTTGACTCTTCAGTGCAATGGTAACCTCTTAAAACCATCAATATAAACAAAAACTCATTTAAAAACCAACAGTATGAAATTCAAAACATACTAAGCATAAGTAGTCTAAGCAGAAGTCTACATTTCCTCTCATCATACAGTCGCATGTACAGCATTCTAGGAGATGGACGAACTAAACTGGACAAACTAACGTAATCGTTATTAGTCACACTAAAGTAATGCTCATAGATGATACTATTTTCTAATAGACTTGTAAAATATCAATCATTTTCACTTTAAAGAAAGGGAATAATACTTGGTGTCAGATATAGGAAGTGCCTAAATCGTTTTTTAAGTGTATAGTGATACGTGTTTGAGTTACCAAAGCCAAGTGAACTCGACGCAAGTTTGCGGTGAGCTGCAAACTGTACACGTGAAGGGATCAGGCTGAAGACAAAGCTCTAAAAACATACCGAGTCTATCAGCTGGGGAAATCAAAGCGCTCAAGCCCGCTGTGTGTACAGCTAGCAGCGCTTCTGTATGCTACGTGTCGTGATATTTCACAGCCAAGCCCCCTGCCAGGACCCCGCTCTGCATAAAAATGCCACATCGTATCTCTTTAAGCTGTTTCCCCGGGTTAGACCGGGGTTTATCACTCAGCTTGCACTCCCTGCGTGTCTGTATAGGAGACATATGTCTCCAGTGCTAGATGAGACATCAATCTCCAATAAGCTTTATTGCCTCAGCCATAATGACAGGCAAAGTCATTCAAACTGCAATTTTGACAAAGGGCGTAAGTATTTGAATAAGCAACACCTATATGTCTTATCCGGGCTTTGCCTAATCTGCATTTGCAACATCTGTTCCTACGCTGTGGAAGCATCTTAATGATGAAGAAGATGCATGATGTCATCAGCCGCAGCAGATGGACATCCGTCATCTATAGGTACGGCGGCGAATGACATTCTGAGGGCTTAAAGTTGAGCAGATACACAGCTGTTCGTTCAGGAAATCGCGCCGGCTTTCACGAGCTCTCTCGGTCTTTCTCTCGCAAACACATTTGGTCTTCTGTCTCTATTGTTTGTGGATGAACAGTCGGGTCTTCAGAAGTATTGAGCCCCAGGGAGAGAGACGGTGTGCGTACGCATGCACAGGAAGAGGAAGTGGGAAGGTTCTCCAGGGATCCGGGATGCCACCGGATCTCAATGGTCTCCATGAGTGACTGCTTTACAATGGCCACAGTAAACAAAGCCTCCTCCTGAGCACAAACCTCACCCCACAAACAAACACACACACCGCAAAAAGCCTTCTGTGGCAAACTGTCAATTACATGTGATGTATGCCATACCCACCTGGGGAGTAATGATTTTCTGGTCGGCCACGGAGGTATTACTGAAAATGCATGAGGAATCAAAACAGCAGACAGATGCTTGACGACACGCACGTCAGTCGAGCAAAACTGAAGTTGTGGCGTGGATGCGTGCGTCAAGATGCTCTGGAACAACAAAACCAGAGGATTGTGGACACATGTTTCTACAACATGAGATCATAACTCCTCACGTTTTATTCCTCTGCATTCCAGAGAACAACAATGAAATCAGACGAGGTGTTGTACGGCAGGAAAACCTGAGCCAACCTCATCGCGTCCTGCTGAGAAAGTCCATGTATCAGTCCTGTTAATGGGCTCCAATACTACTCAGCAGTCTTCCTTCTTATCCAGCCAGAGAAAAGCTGGCATGCTCCGATTCATCAGTCTGACACGCCTGCTGCTGTTAATCACCGTCCCGCAGGTTTATCGACACATTAGGATCAAGCAAAACTAATGCATAAACGCAGTCAGACAATCAAGCTTGGTTTTAAAACGGTGCGAGTTGTCTACATAGACATCTATCTAAAAATGAAACCTCATAAGAGAATTTTGGGAACGTTCGTCAATTATTTCTATGTATATGTATCAACATACTGATCTGATTAAAACAATTCCTCAAGTTGACACGAGACATTTACTTATTGAGGAAACCATCATCAGTGAGCTATCCCATTCCTATGATGCCTAAAATGTTTCTTAGGTAGGCAAGGAAAGAACTCGATATTCATTTATTTATCTTAATTCATCTAAAAATGATTTGTTCCCCATATATTAAGTTTGTTTTTATGTGCACACAGCAAACTGAATTTTAATTTTCGTTTGCATATATACAGTATACAGTATATACTAGGGCTGTCAATGTTAACGCGTTAACGCATGCGATTAATTTTTTCAAATTAACGCGTGAAAAATATGTAACGCAATTAACGCAGCATCCATTTGTTTTGACATTCTTTGTCTAGCGTTACATTATGTAATCACGCTCTTATTCATGTACAGGCTTTTAAACCACTTAAGCGCGATTTGAAACAGTTGCTTTGACGCGTTCAATGAAGATAGACCGCTTCTAAACTGTGGGACGCAGCAAAACGCAACGCGAGGTCCAGTCTGGTGTGTACAGTAACGGCTGCGTCGGTGAATCTCTGTCAGACAGCGCATCCGTGTTAAGTTCTCTTTCGTGCTTGAATGGATAAAACCACACAAGATTATGTCAGAAAGCCCGTTTTGTCTAGAATTTTCTTAAGCACAGACTTCAAAGTGTAAAATAAAATCTTAAATGAATGCAAAGAGTTGTGAAAACAGGAGTGCGGTGACGGTCAGATCTGCGTACTGAGACAGCTCTTAAAGGGGCCACGTTCTTAAACGTGCTGCTGTGACTCCTGTCACTAATGTTAATCAAAGAACAAAATAAAAGAAGAAATCAATGTGATTTTGTAGCTTTAATGAGAATTCTTCTGCATTTAATTGATAATTTAGCATTAAAGACTGTAAAGTGTTTGAGAACTTCCTTCAATTTCTGTATATTTCATGATAGCTCTCAATTATACTGTTGAATGGCTATAATTAATGTTAAAATAATCAATTTAATAGAGACATCAGTTACAGTACTAATATCAAAATGTTTTCTTTCATTCATAAAATGACGCTGTTAAAGAAATATGTTGTTTCTACATGAATTTGAAGATTAAATGTGAAATTATTAAAATGTAAAAGTATATTTTAAAATATTATTGTTATGTGCGATTAATCGTGATTAATCACAGAAAATGTGTGATTAATTTGATTTTTTTTTTTAATCGATTGACAGCACTAATATATACAGTATGTGCAGGATGATATCTGTTACACAGATCGCTTGCATCACCTGTAAACAAGGAAAAGAAAGCTAAAGGAAGTCTCAGGGTCATGGTGCCTGATCCCCTGCCATCCATTTCTGCTCAATGCTGTTTCACACAGACCGATCCAACCGAGGAAGAGGAAACATGGTGTCCTTCACTGGCGCTCTCCGTCATTGATCTGCCCAAACTTCCCCCATGTTGTTTGCCCACAGGGTCTCAGGAAATCAAGAATCAAGGCCGGACAGAGAGTTAAAGCGGCAGGCCGCGCGACAGCAAACACACACTTGGCTTTAATGGTCACTTCAGCTTCTTTAGCATTGAACCAACTAAAAAAAAGACAAAAAAGGGTGTTGTGTAATGGTAACAGGAAGGAACAAAGAGAGAGCGAGAGAGAGACACAGTGAGCACTTCCAGACAATCAATGATGTGATGTTAAACAAGAGCCAAATTGATTCATTTGATGTCGCTGCCATGTCAAAAAAAAAACAAAGGTAAATGTTTAGTTGTAATGGCGAGAGTCGGTAGCTGTGGTATAACACACAGTCGAGGTAACGTTAAAGGATCAGTTCAGCCAGTTATTTAATAACCTTACAAACCAATATGATCCAAATAAAAATGAAAAGATATTAAAATAAAATAAAAAATATAAAAAACAAGATATAAAAATAAATAAACATATACTCAAATAAAATAAAAAGAATTAAGTGAAACAAGAATATAATATAAACTATAAAAAACAAGATATAAAAAGAAATACAATTAAAAAAAAAAAAAACGCACACATTTATGGGATTTTATAGTGTTTATGTCATTTTGGAGCTTGATCTCACTTACTTTCATTACATAAACAAGAGTACCCAGATAATATTTATTTCAATAACTGCACGTTCCATTAAAAAAAGTTTGCAAAGACAATAATATCAAACTCTTCAGGTTTTGGGTGACAAATTCCTTCAACATGGCTCGCTGTTCGTACACTTATGTCCCAAACCGGCCCTGTCAAAGTGGAGCCATCACAGACTGCATTTCCCAGCACACACAGACACATTTACACATACATTGAAAGAACTCCCTCCACACGGAGAATTCAGCAATGAATAAAAGTGCACAATGGGTCATATTTTCCCACTCATAGGGAAAAAGATAGAATTCTAATGTTTTGGATGCGGTTGATTCAGCAAATCTACCAAATATAAATTCATTTCATGGAAAAACACTTTCCTTGGCCTCAGTCCTCAAATTTGATACCGAATGAATGCGCATGATCTTATTTCCTTCATGCACTAGGGTGGGTAGTAAATTCTAAAATGCGGTATCAAACATGCCAACGTAGCCAGCTAAATCGTTCTGCTCGCAAACAACAAGCGAAATGAGCTTCCGCGCTCTCGCAAGGTGTAAGAAAATTCCAGCGGTCTTCTTTGCCTGAGGGCACTTCCATTCGCATCGCACAAAGTCTAACTTCATTAACAACCAGTGAAAAGTATAGCACTGTCGTTCACATCCAAACTGGAAAAATAAGAAATATTGTATTAGAGTCTTATTACCGCCTTCCATAATTGAAACAGTATTAGATATTATGCAAAACACATCCAACTCCATAAATGAGTGCAGCTGGGCTGGTATTAACTGCAGCGGGTCTGGAAGAATGACTTAATCCTGGATAAACACATCGGAAAGCCGACCGGCCGTCCGGCATGCTCGGGTTCTTAGGGAATAAGAGGATCGTGCGCGAGTGTGTCAGACGTGAAGACATGGGGCCAGATGGGTATCAGCTCGTGTTGAGCCGGTGAGGTCATGGTGATGTCAAAGGAATGACGGCAAACAAGCTCTGGAGAACACGAAAAGAAACTGTTCTCTTTTAGTTTGCGAGCTGTCGACAGTCGAAACGCTCGGTTGGGTTTTGTGTGGAGAGCATAGCAGATCTCCTACGATGCTGATTTGCTGATAATCAAATCCTCTGAATACACAAGAACATGACTCAAACCCACCGAGGCTTTTATTGGGTATGGATCAAAGGCCCAGTTCTGACAGGGAGGGGGGGAATAAAACGGGGAGAGAGTAAGCTCACATTGTGTGCTCCAGCGGGCTTCAGAAATGATTCTTTCATTTCGGAAGCACTCTGCCACCTTTCAGCAGTGAGCAGGTGGTGAATTGAGCGGTATGGTGTGTGCGCGCGTGTGTAGTGATGGCGAGATGTCTTTGTAATACACTCTATACATGCATTTAGAGAGTGCAGCAGATGGCAGAGGAAGGTGTTGGAAAGAGCTATACAACCATTACACTTGTACCCAATGCCACCCAAAGCGCATACTTTTTTCTTGCCACATTGGATACAAAAATCGGATACTTGCAAAAGATTAAAAAATAGAGCCCGACACTCTCAAAATTAAGTGCGGGTTTCAATAGCGAAAGAATATATAAATATCGTCGCTGTCCTTCTGAAACCTTGGGTGTCAAAATGTGATGATTTTCAAGAAAAGGAAAGAAAGAAAAAACACTGTACTTCTTTAATTATTATTAAATACTATGTTGTCAAAGTTGACGAGAACTTTCTAATACTTTTTATAGGCACCTGGACGGACGTTAACTTCCGGTCTGTGTTTGTTTATCGGTCTGGCTAGTGGCTAATAATATAATTCTTTATATTTAATTTAATTTATATTAATATTGTTTTTATTCTTATTTAACTGTATAATAATTATATCAAATAAACGATTTGTTGAATTCTGTTGTATGTTCATTTTATTAAATAAACATAGGTCGTGTAACTTTGTCGCATTTAAAGAAAACATATGGGACATTGACATCTAGTGGTTGAGCCTGGTATCGCAGTCTAAATTCAAAATATTGGAAAGGCAAGTTTAGCCAAGTAACTGTTCTTCTCGGTTTCTTTTGCTTGTTATCAAAAATCATCTACAGGCACTCCGTTGTTTGCAATTGTGTACCGGAGGTTAAGTTCCATCCACAATTGCGCACATGCGCAGTAACGTTTGTTTATGCTGTTGCTTTGAAACCGTCTATTGGTTAGATTTGCAAACATAAAGGGTGACTAATAATAATGATATTGTATATGCCAAAAATGACAAATTACGAAATATGAAGATACAAGGTTTAAGAAGGACAGCAGCGATATTACAGTTTATAAACATTTTACATGATGTGTAAAATTTACCCGTGGATGTTTTTTCAAATGTACATAACCGATTTTCAATAAAGTATCCAAGTCTCCCAGTCATTGACTTTTACTAAAATTGTGTTATTTACAACCTCCTGTTGTTAAAAATTGTTTAGATAAAACCAGATTAAAAGCGGGGCATTTATACCCATACGCTCCGTCAAATTGACTTCATGCCTTATTCTTGTCCGACTTATAAATGATATAACTAAAGAAATGAATAATTATTTAGGTGAAACTGTGCGCTTGAATTTGTCGTTGCATCAATTATTATACCGCAGAGAAAAGTGATTTTCTTTGAAAAGTGATTTTCTTACTTTAGCTCTGAACATAAAACAACAGCACAAAAACAAACTGATGACTAAAAAGAATCATGTTATGTCTATAGGCATTACTTTGTGATGACAGTCACACAAAACAGTGACATAATATTTTTTTTAGCCATATCAAAACATTATTTATGTGCATGGGTCAATTTTACCCGCTGGCGGTTTTAGGTATACAGCGAAACTCTGGCGGTTCTCGTGTTAAATAGAAAACAAATCTATGCAAGTAACGGATGCAAATTTGTCCACACTACCTTAAGATTAAATGTTGGTTTGTTGTTATTTATTAACTTAAAAAAACACATAAGTTAGTTATTGTCCAAAATAACTTGGTTAATGCAGCTTAAAGAAAAAGTTCACCAAAGTATGAACATTTTCTCACAATTTACCTTCCTGTCATCCCAGATGTATGACTTTCTTTCACAAACCTTCCTTACACAAACTCATATTTTTGCATTAAAATCCCCTCATATCTTCTCATACGAGACTCAAAATGGCAACTCCCAAAAAAGCAAATGAGTACATGATATAAGTAATCCAAATGACCCCAGTGGCTTAACGTATGTCTTCTGAAGTAAGAACTATTTTGAGCATATGTAGCTTATTAGTGTAACAGACAGGTCAGGGCTGTGTCAGTTACGTAGAATCTCATTTGTTCTCATGTGTTCCGTAACTTGTGTGTTCAAGAGAAATCAAGAACTAATGAGATTGTCATTGACATGCTTGACTATCATTTGGGTTTAATTGTGTATATGAAGTCAAATCTGGGATGATTTGAACGTTACATTTGTAAATATACAGTAGTGCAGTTTTTCAAAAGACCCATGTCTGCGCCTTTCTAATACTATCCTACATAATAGGTTGTATGATATTGCTATAATTTAACATCTCTCTCTCTCTGATAGTTCTGTCAGTGCTGTATATGCACCGTTTGGGTGGCTTTCTCCAGCTTTCACTACACAAACCCATCAGTATGGACTTAATTTCGCCAAATGGAGCACATACCCCGATCATAATCAGGTTTGAGCATCAACAAATACCCTGAGCCCTTCATCAAAGCCAGTTACCTCTTCACTAAGTGCCGAATACATTTCCCCTTTAATATCATGTCTCCAAGAGTCGCGTGCATGCGGCCGCGAATACCAAGCGTCCGATCAACCTCTCTGCTTACGACGCGCATGCTAACGTGCACTTTTAACCCCTCACGTGCATATGGAAGGACCATTTACCTTAAGGCCACAGGATCATTAAAGCCAACATAGGGTGAAACTGTAGGAAAAACAGACACGCATCACATTTTAAACAAAGAGCGACCCTTTCGAAGGAAGCCAATGGGTTCTAAAGGTCGAGAGAAATTTATCCCCGAGTAAATGGATTCTGTTTAAGTGAAGATGAAAGCAAACTACTGAGAACGCTGTAACACAAAGAGGTCGGTGAAAGGATTGACGTTTCCAATCACGTCCTCTACTGGAAATCAGGAAGCTGCTTTATTTACCTGTAAAGAGGCCGAGACTTATTGGTCTTCAGATTGAGCCTGGAAGCCCACGAGACTTCAGAGCGCCGGTCATATCAACATCAAAGGTTTATTGAGGAAGCAATGCAGGTAGTAACAAGGACGTCTGGATATGAGATTAAGGAGCGGAGAGGCCAGCATCCCGACTTCCTGGTTCTGAGTAGAACGTGCCAGAGAGCGGAACGCTGTCACAGCAACATTATCACACGCGCTAACCTCTCGTCTTCACAGCTGGAGTTCTGGAAGAGATAAAGCTTTGTCAGGGCCCTTATTACCCAGCCTGGTGCCATTGTCAGCCGGCTGTTTGAAGTACACAAAGCTGCCTATTCGAAGGGGCGCGAGGGTCTTGTGTCACTCCACTTTTAATCTGTCGCAGAAACACACCACAAACCGTAGAGGAAATGAGTCCTCATTTTGTATTCTCTCTTGTACGTGGGGTCATATCTAATATCACCATTAGAATCCTATAGAAGCGGCAGATAATGCTCGATTTTCCATTCGTCGCCCGTGCTTCTGAAAAGAGAGATTAGGGCTGTGTGTGCGAGGATCTCGGTGTGTGGCGAAAGGGCTTGGGAGTCTTTCAGAAACCGCCCACCTGGCAGGTATAGATACGTCAGGCACTCGGTGTTGAAGTCACCTAGTGCAAGCAGGACTCCTGTCGATTCTTATTTTCATTCTTCACGTGGCCCAAGTCACCACCTCGTGGGTCCTTCGGAGACTGCGTATCGTGCGGCAAAAGGTTCATCTCTCTCCGTTCACACCACATGATCTTAACTCTTCATCTCCCCCACTCATCTGATACAGGCCAACTGCTATCAGTTCTTTGAGTTCTGATGTTGACATTTCAGACATATTCAGAAAAATTTCAATTGATATGAACATGAAAGAAATGCAAAAATACTTTGATTTGATTTTTATTGTACAATATATGTGCTCGTTGATTTTGAAATGTTGGAAGAATGGCGGTATCCATCGACTTGCATTGGTTTTGTGGCCGTACAATAGAAGCGAATGGGTAGCGTTGTCGTTCGGTTACCAACGTTCTTCAAAAGATCTTCTTTTGTGTTCTTCAGAAGAAAGAAAGTCATAAAGGTTTGGACTGACATGAGGGTGTGTGACAGAATTTTCATTTTTGGGTGAACTATGCCTTTGAAGGAGAAGTTCACCCGAGAATTTAAAAATGCTGATAGGTATGCGAGTTAAAGTTATTAACATGTTACGTTTATTTGCTCAATCTAACAAGATTATAACCAAAACAAACACTGTCGAGTGCTAACTTTAAATATATTAACGGATTGAGAACTTAAAATCTCATTGGTTCTTGAGTTTGTGACTAGTTGTAAAAAGGGTTCTTCACAGAAATGCCACAGAAGAACAATTTTTGGGTTCCTCAAAAAATATTTGAGTCAACAGTTCTTACAAGAACCATTTCTTTCTTACTTTTACCTTGAATCGTTTTCTACTGCAAATAACCTTTTTCGCCACATTAGGGTTTTGTGGATGTTAAACCTTTTTTTAGAACCACACAGCCCAAAAAGAACCGTTCAGAAATCTTTTTTAAGACTAGATTTTTGTCTATCCTTGTTTCTCAATTTACTGGATTTCACTGTCTCCTGCCGGTTTGATATTTTTTCTTAGCTTTGTGTCTTGAAGAAAGATGCTTTGTATGCCCTCTGTCACTATCTTTCACTCTCTCCACCCTCTTCTCATTGTCTCTTGTCATTTGTCAACACTTTATCAGCGTTTCTATCGCCCTGACTGTTTTTTTTTCCTTTTTACATTTTAATCACTCACTCTTTCAGCTTTCGCTCTCAATATGTATCTATATTGATCTTTCCCTGTGTCTCTGAGCTCTCCTTTCCATACATTAATCTCTGACTACCATATCTCACAGTCACACACATAGACGTCAATCCATCAGTCACTAAGTCAAGCAAACTCAAAGAAGCTCTTTAGCGATTCAAAGCTCGATGTCTACACCGCCTGCGAAACCCTGCTGGTGTTTGCTAACCAAATAAAATCTGTCACCGCACATAATGTGCATCATTTTGCGTGCGTTCGGAAGCCCTTATGAGAAGATTTTAATTCACTGAAGTGTTTTAATCCACTGGGTGGAAGTAAAACTAGTGGTTTATGGGTAATGAGGAGGGGTGTAACGATACACTCAGCTCACGATTCGGTACATATCTCGATGCTGGGTTCACGATACGATATACATCTCGATATTGTAAAGAAATGAAATTCAAATAACATTTATTTTCAAAATATTAACAATTTCAGTAACTTTTTTTGTTGCGCATACAACTTAATAAAGAATTTTAACATTTTAAGGCTTAACTGAACCTGCTGTACTGCAGGTTTGTCCATTTTGACAGCAAATTTTGATTTAGGTTTAGTCTTTTGACTAAAATGCTATTTAATTTTAGTCATATTTTAAAGTCCTTACTCTGATTATTTGAAATAATCACATTATTTTTACGCATGTAAACGTAGTCGCTGGTTCAGAAGCACGTCCGGTTTCATTTCTTATTGTATTGTTTAAGTCTTACATATATAATTATAATCATCAAGATAATATTTTAACATTTCGGGTTAGAAATATTATGTTGGTTACGTTTTGTTCAAATGTTTGTGTAGTTTCACAAAACTGAAACAGGAAGTTCTTCTGGAACTTTCTTCTGGTTCGTCATCGTTGAACCAGCGTTGTTTACATTTCCGAAGTGGTCTATATTGCCATCTCTGTTGGAAACAAAAAATGTGAGTTACTTTTTTACTCATTTGAGTTTTTATGCGGGTTAAATAACAATTTTCTGTTTAAATAATTTTCTTTGTTATTATGTGGCTTAAAAAACATGTTTGACTGTATTCATCTTTATTATCGCAGTATTTTATATATTTTCTTTTCTTTATGTGGGTTAAATACACATTTTTGCTTATTTCTTACTGTACATTTCAAGTATTTTTTTTTCTTCGGTTGTTGTTTACAGTATTTTCTATATGTAATTTTTTGTGTGGTTAAAGGTCCAATGTGTAATTTTTTGGAAGATCTATTGACAGAAATGCAATATAATATACATAACATATATACACAATGTCTTCAGAGGTGAATAAAGACTTTACAAAATGAAGCGTTATGTTTTTATTACCTTAGAATGAATTCTATTTACAAACTACTCTACAGAGCGCATTTCGAAAATACATTATCTCCTTCGGCAAAGAAGCGAAAACGTGACGACATCTTAGTTCTGTGTCAGCCACTGTAGTGCTTTGTTGGTTGCAATTCGCAACCTCACCACTAGAGGCATCTAAATTTCATACATTTCATAATTTACAGCGCAATACCCTATCATATTGTACTACCAGTATTAAATAAATATGTAGAATGATTTCACAACGGAAATACACTATCAGATTCCCGTAGCAGTATAAAATAAACAGGTAGGATGACTTTATAGCGCAAAAAAAAAAGACGGCATTGGCAGTGTGGGCACTCGGGATGCGAGATGCTTTGCCATATTGCTGGTGACACCCGTCTTGCAACATAATAGTTTGTCACAATAATTACACTTAGCTTTGTCTTTTTGTGATTTCGCGAAATGCAGCCACACTTTAGTGTAAGGAGAGAGTTTAAACACGGTTTTAAGCTTATTTTTAACCAAAAGTTTATCTTTTTTATTTCTAAACCCTGCTTTGTTTCTGAAGAGATGATTTGTCGTGCTATAATGCTCGTGCATGACAGCATCTGATTCTTACCTTGCCTGTATTTTGTGGGCAAGTTTAATGACCATTACGAAACAAAAAGATAACCAAATGACCGAAACCAAATACTGAGTCATAAATGCCTCTCATAAAGCTGTGAATTTACCTAAAGGAATCCATGAAAGATGTTGACAGTGGAAGCCGTACTGTGTGTAATTTCCTGTGAGGGGCAACGTTTGAGTGGCATTACTATGGAACAGTCGAGTGTGGATGGTTCTCAGACAAAAATCGCTGAATCGGCCAGAATCTGGATGACTGTGGAGTGTTGGGCATTACGTTGTGAGAGATACAGGAAAAGACAGCACACATCTGAACGCCTGTAGTCCCTGACTTCACACAGCCCTGCATGCTCCGGCACTTCCTGTAGGAGCGCTCAGACCTCCCGCGCCACTTCCTGTCCAATCGCTGAATCAACAAGCTGGGATAAGGGCAGGAAGTCAGACTACAAGGTGGGCAGAAGGGTGCGCGCAAGTATGTTTGGAGAGAGGTCATCGCTCCGTCGGCTGGGGCCTGTGGGTCGCGGGGTTCATCGGGAAAGAAATCAAACAGACGAAGAGACAAAAACAAAGAGAGGGAGAGAGTGACAGGTGAAGAAGTCCGAGCAACCTAACAGACAAAAGCTTGCATACTTACGCGCCCCACAGGGGTTGAAACAAAAGCAGGAAACTCGGAGCTTCCTGTCCTCAAGGTTTGAAGAACTACAGCGTGACTATGACCTTCCCAGGCTAAGACGGCAAACAGAGCCGTTGGGCTTTGGAGACAGACGTGGCACTTGAGAGAAATTACAAAGGGACATATGATATCACCGCAGATGACCCAAATAACATGTCACTACATTTCCTGTTGTTCTGAGGGACAGGAAGGGCTCTGATGAAGTATACTGCCATTTAAAGGCCGTTTTATGAAGTCCGGATATTTGATAGGGTTTTCCAAAGCTCCGCAAGCTGTGTAGAGGTGCTAGCTGGAAACTCAAAGGTTACAGGTGTGAACCCCATAAGGAGCGATTCATATCAACACTTAAGCTCAAATAACACCAGCAGGATTTTCACAAAAAAATGTGTAATGAGCTTAAAAAAGCATGAAAAGCTATGAAGTATGGATATACAAGAAAAAGGGCCCAATTGGAAATGGCAGTTGTGACCTTGTGATGGCTGTTGCTTGCGCATGTCTATAAATCCACAAGTTGTCCCATTTGTTATTTTATGATTCTACAGAGTAGGTTGTGTTTTGGATGTTTATGTACAGGAAAGGAAGAAACGGGTCAGACAGGAAGAGGTTTAAGAACGGTTTATTAGCCGCAGATAAGAGAAGGTACAGTAGATTTATGAGAGATGGAGGGTCTGTGGTGCTTAGACAAAGTCGACTCTTACCAGCTCCCGTGGCAGGAACATGTCTTCTTGTCTGACCACAACTAGACACACGCTGTCACCCTGCTTAGTACTGCGTAACATGGCCACCAGTTCCTCCTGAGTACGGCCCGTGATGTCCACACCGTTCACCTGGACACACATGTATACTTGGTTTCAAATGCATCTTTGGTAAGCACTAGGTAAATAACCTAAACAAATATGAGATTCCATATATATGAGATGAAAACGTTTTCTGTCTGTGTTCATTTAAAGTCTATGTACACCTGTAGGTTTATGCTTATCCTCTACGTGTCGTACAAAACTGTCAAATGTATATAAAAAAACACATTTTAGATAAATAGTAATATCTACGATCAGGTTGCAATCGTGTTAAAATGCACATTTATTTAGCTAACTGTAAGATCCTACAATTAATTCTTGCTTGTGTCTTAATGTCACCTCTTAATTAAAGATTATTCAGGTTTGTTTTGTAACATAATGTAACATACATGCATAAAACTGCGTATTGTCCAATTGACATTTGAAAAAAGCAATATACAAATAAATGTGAATTGAACTGACCGTGTTAAAGTCGCCATGAAAGCAAATAAAAAATAAAAAAATTTAGTATATGTTAGCCTTAAGGATATCTGTAACTAGTGTGATCCAAAACATTTACACAATGTATTTATTTGGAAGATATGAGCATTCAAAACTTACCCTAAAATGAATCAACAAGTTTTATGACATCATTCTGCACTTCAGCTTCTCATCAATTATTCCTGACCAATCAAAAGCTCTCTAGAATCTAGAGTCCGTCCCCGCTACTGGCTATTTACTGTATAAAGGGTAAGAGCCACTCAATCCCACCCTAACCTCCTGTTTTAGAGGAAATTACATCAAAGCGGTTGATTTCAAGTCACTTCTGTGGATCTTAAAATCAAATATTGTGAATTTTGAGTGTGAATCACAACGGGGTTCTTTATGCACATCTCCACATCAAAATATTAGAACAAAACAGCTTTGTCATCTGAGACTCACTTCCAGGATCCTGTCACCCGACTGCAGGCGGCCATCTTTAACAGCAGCTCCTCTGGGTAAGATGTTTTTGACGAGGATGGGGCCGGGTCCATGCACTGAAGAATCTCTGGTCACAACTGTGAAGCCCAATCCTTCCGGACCTACAGAGATTGGGATGAAAGAACTCAAAGTGTTATACAAGATCTGACAAATGTCAAAAACACTGATTCGCATACATTTTATAGTGCTCAATATGGTTTTTGTAATGGGGGTGCAGACACCAAAATCTAAAGAGCATGGCTATACAGTAATGCCATTCACTAATTCAATCTGTACTGTAGATCTGACATCATGCAAGAACACAATTTCCTGTTAACTGACTAAATCTCAAAGCTAATAATCTGTAAGATTATTTTATTGCCCAATAGTAGCGGTCTAATACTAATATTTTAGTGGTCAATCTACACTGTATGGCAATGGCAAAACTAGTCTGCTCTAGGGCTGCACGATTAATCGCAATTCCCATACAAATCGTGATTAAATCGATGTGGCTATCGCGATCGTGAAATCGCAAAGGCTGCGATTATGTTTTATGCGCAGCTTGTTCGCGAAGCACGGCTCTGTGATCTGTCGGAAATGCTGCTCCATCTGAAAGCACTGCGCATGGTACTTATACGTGTGGTACTTCTTCTATGGAGCATTGGAGTTTCTGTGCGAGAGCGCCCTCTGGCTTTCGGATGCAGCTGCATATAACAATATTCCAAATTGCGTGCGGTTTCTTTTCGCATAATCGTGAAGCCCTAGTCTGCTCCAGTTATAATCAACAAGTTTGTCTACACTTCAAAAACTACAAATACGGATATAATGTCGCAAATACTGATAATGCAAGGAGCCTACTAGTTTTATAGAATTCCACTGTAGACTGGGTGCAATACTTAAACAGTTTAGCGTAAATCAGAAAAATACAAATTTAGCAAAATTAAGCATTGCAAACTTTAGAGACTCGCAAAATAGAACCGAATGAGAGGCATTAGACTGACTCAGGCACTTGTGAATAACTCCTCTATAGACATTTCTACATATGGGTGGGACTGTCTGAGGTCTGTCAGGGAATGTCAGACTGATAAAGGCCATCCTTGTGGGAGACTGAGATTAGAGCCGTCTGGCTATAGAAACTGAAGTTTAATTTCACATACGGACACATTTCAAAGAGCCAGAGCGAAAGGAACAGACAAAAATAGATATCGAATGCATGAATATGAATATAAAAGAGAGCTTGTTTATACATCTATTTAAATGAAAACGAGTGAGATAATGGTACAACGCATACAGCTTTCCTAAACAACCTGAAGCAAACAACGCATTGACCAAGAACAAACACATCATTAGTGATATAAAAAATGACCTCGCACATTAAAAAGGCTGACATTTACACAACATACAATTGCATTTGAAATGAAATAGCAGATCCACATTAAAAACCATCGCTCAATGGTTTAAAAATAAGCATCAGACAAAAACATGTTCACTTCCCTTTTAGGCCACACTAAAGGAGGACATTAAAGAAGTAGGCTGCTCTATAACAGGTGGTGGTCCATTGAAACCACACTACCGCCTTGACCTGTGCATATTGCTTCTCACAGCGGTCCTGATGCTGTCACGGTGACTGATAGGTGGATTAGAGAACAGGCAATAGCCCCCGTGTGACATGAAGCATGTCTTTAGGGGGGATATTTCCACTCTTGTCCCTGACGGTGCTTAGGGGATAAAATGATGGACAGGATGTAGAATGAAAAAACCAAAGATTAAACTGCCCGAGGGGCAGTGGTTGTTCTTTAACATGCTATGTTTCAGACTATAGAGGAGCGTATAAATCGAAGGAGGTCTGTGGAACAGCGAGCCAAGCCGCGGCGTGCTGACGGTATTTTATGCTCGTCATTTAGCGCAACCGTTGTTCGGTCAGCACTTTTTTTGTTCCAGCGATGAATTTATATCATCATTAATGGTTGGATCAATAAGAACTTAATAGACTTTGCAGGCTGAAGTTATAGCTTCATCCATTCGGCTGGACTGCCAAAGCCACAAAGTTGACCATTGTTGGAGTAAAGTACAGAGAGAATAATTTTAAGAGGAAGTACATTTATTTTCAACGGTCTTGCAGGATTTACCTAGCTCTTTGGAAATAAAGGATTTTGATGTACTATGTAATGTGTCTGCTGCTCTTTTGAATAAGTAGTTACGGTAGCTACACTATAAGCTACTTACAAAAGTCCAAGTTACTTTATATTTAGCTTAAATTGTCAGAAACCTTTTGCAATTTAACTAGTGCTATTTTTCTCAAACAAAATAATGAGTTGAGCAACATCCGGTGACGTCACAGACGTTAAGTTTACAAATATATTTTATAATATTTACTATCATTTTAGTTTATTTTTGGATGACCCAATTGGGAGAAAATTCTTTTGATCGCATGTGTGACCTATTTATTTGTTTTGTTTTGTTTATTATTTTATTTTATTTTGGATGACCCAATTGGGATAAAAAGGATGTTTCATGTTTATATTATTATGTATACTGTATATTATTAAGAGTTTCATGTTTATATTAGAGTTATATTATTATTATATTGTATGTTAATAAAAATGTACCTCTTATTAAACAAATCATATCGCAGAATATTTTTTGTATATTCCTGAGAGAATGTCCATCTCAGACAGTATCGTGACAAAACGTCCATTATAAAACAGTACTGGTTCTTGATTCTGATTAGTTGTGTCGTTTTCTAAGGCATTGTCAAATTCCCACAAACATACAGCTGACTACTAGTACTAGTATAAATGTGCAACTGTATGTTGCTGCATCTGTGTTGCTTGGCAACCGCTTTGTTGATTGTAGCTGCGTCCCAATTTGCATACTAACCATCCTAAATAGTACAGTATTCGAAAATAGGTCCCAAATCGCGCACTTATGCACTATTCTACGCTATTTTGTAGTAGAAATAGTGTGAGTTGTGTGTTCACATTAAAATTCTCAAAAAAGAAGTGCACTTCAAGTACCCTGATGATGCACTTTTTCAACCGAAAATATGAAGTGTGGAACTGTGGACACTTCACGCACGCAACGGTCGCAGTTTCGCTAACGTATCGGAATGTTGTGAGGTGGGGCTATCAGACGCTGCTCAAGCAAAACTCTCCTGCAGAGTGATAACGCTTCCGTCTGATGATGACTAAAGTTATGTTGGGCAAACAGATGAAAACGACATTAAATGTACAACGTTCGAATTGATTTCTATTCACACGCATTGTGCCGTGCGAATGACGTCTGGGAAACCGATATACTTCCGGTTAGTATAAAGACGTTTAGTATTCCATTTGGGACGATACTACCCCTCTAAAATCCATACACTACATGGTTCAGTGCATAGTGAATAGTTTTAGTGCATAGTGTATAGTATGTCATTTGGGACAAAACTTCAGTATGTCCCAAATCATATTATGCTGAAATGTATTCCCAAAGTACCTGGATGGTCTACTGTTTCCGGTGAAAATTCAAAGTGTGAATCCATGAACACTTAACGGCTGATGAGGGCGGAGTTCAGGGACGCTACACTGCATTAATAAAATTAAATAAAAGATGCTTCGCTAAATGAATAAATGTAATACAGTATACAGTAAACTTTACACACAAAATAATGAATTAATAAATACTTAAATGCAAGGAAGAGCTGTATTTTGATTTTGTGACAGTTAAGGATCACAGTGTCGTCTAGGCAACAACTGCCACTTCTGTTTCGCGTTAGTACTGTATGTCCCAGTGCGTGCATACAGTTTTACTACGCACTAAAATGTATATTTTCCATAACAAAAGCAGTACATACTTTAAGGGCATAGTATAAGTAGGCGAATTAGGACGCAGCATCTTTTTCTGAAGAACTGCATTGTTTGGCGAAGTCATATTTTTTATTAGTACAATTACATTTTATTTGCTATGCTTTGTTTTGGGAACTCTGCTACGTGTATGGAATAACTGTTTTACAAAAGCAATAAGCCCTTTGAAGCCTTGGTTTACAGTGATTTTAGAACGCCCCTTAAAGGTCCAGTGTGTAATGTTTGGGATGATCTACTGATAGAAATGCAATATAATATACATAGCTATGTCTTCAGAGGTGTATAAAGTGCTTACACAATAAAGCGTCATGTTTTTATTACCTTAGAATGAGCTTTCTATCTACATACACCGCGCGTCCTCTTGCATATAATTCACCATGTTCTGTCAGCCGTCGTGGTGTTTCGAAAGGGAGGGGTGGAGTGAGCGGTTGGTTGCAATCAGCAACCTTGCCGCTAGATATTACTGACTGGACCTTTGAGGCTGGAATGCACTACACAACTTTTAAAATCTGTACAGATTTTTAAAAAACAGGGCATCACACACTACGCAACAAGTCCAGACTAAAAATCTGGGCAAAACCTGAGCCAAAGTCTTGTAGTGTATTCCAGCCTTTAGGCCGTGTCACACTTGACTTCTTTTTTAAATTGTTTTACATTATAATCATATGGAGTAAACCGTGTTTTCAAAAAAAGTCCTGAGTGCTTTTTTAAACGCCAGCATCTTTTTCTGCAGCTCAGAGCGTCTCTTGAGTTTGAAAAAAGTTCAACTTTTCTGAAAAAAAAAACACCCTACGTCAAGCACCTTTTTCACATATAACCAATGACAGAGACCTGTCATTTCCATAACAACATGCGAGGAACTTGATTGGTCGAGAAGGCTCAAGCTCTAAAAAATAAAATGGCGCCGAAACGCCCATTGGAACATAGTTTTGAATAAATGTAAGTTTCATTCTTACTTTCAATAACTTCTGATTGCATTTCTAGCGAGAAATTAGTATTTTAGTTTAAATGTGTGATTGGTTATAGCAAAGACGCTCTCTGTTTATAATTCAAATAGAATACCGTTATGCTGCATATGAAGCCTTTCTCTCTAAGCTGCCTTCGTGCACAAATGCTATCGTTGAACATTGCCGGCTGCTATTTGTAACCACAACGCACATTTTTTTTTTTTTACTAAAAAAGTGCCATTGTCAACTATTTCTTGTCAAAAACGAAGGCAAGTGTGAACACGGCCTTAGCTGTTATAAAATCACTTTACACCATGACTTTTTGGGACTTATTGCTGTAATTTACACTCCTAGTTTTAAGTGTGGAATATGGTCATGGTGAAACAAAATTAAAACATAACAATTTGGCCCTTTTAATGATCCCAAATAACCTTTAATCATCCTTCAAAGGTGTTTACCTTTCTTCAGGTCGATTCTGATTCTCTTTCCGCTCTTTCTATAGGGATTCTGCAGAGGTGATGGCCCCACACTTGTTTTCAGGAGGGGGCTTTCGCTGCTCTGTCCTCTGGGGGTGGGGGAGAGGCTGAGGGGTAGTGAAGATCCTAAAGAGTGAATCTCTATACTGCTGCTTGACTGCTGCAGCTCGGCGTGCCATCCTATAGAGGACTCCACAGGTCGCACTATGGGCTTCACCTTCAGCGGTGGGGGGTCCTTGCAGCGTGTGGACAAATCACGGTTTTGCGAGTTGAAGAGGTGACTGATCACACCCTTCTCGAAGCGATCTTTATTAACCACCGGAACAACTTCTAAACGAACAATGGGCGAACGCATGGCTTGGCGGAAAATTTCCTGTGCCCTGTTAAAAGAGAGAGAGAGAGAGAGAGAGATAAGGGAGAAAGGAAATAGAAAAAGCAATAACAATTAAGAGACAATTATTGGAAGGTTGTGTGATGAAATGAACCAAGAATATTAAAAAGGTGGAAATCATTATACTGAATAGTATTGGGTTTGATAAAACTCACGCTGACATTTATTCTGACAGCGTAATTGTGGTTATGACTAATAAGTCCTACGTATTACAAATGACAAAGCAACCCCCCTTCTTTATTTTTGGCTGAGTGATTTCATTTCAAAACCGTCCATCCATCATGAGCGTAATAAGATTAATGTTACCTTCCACTGGATGAGAGTAATTCTCCTTAACAAACATTAGTGTGTATAAGATATGTGTAATGTGAACAGGTACACAAGTAGACATAACTTATATTGATAACATTGGGGTTGTCAGATTACAAAAAATGAGCAATACCAATACCAGTCAAATTTGATCATTTTCAATTCCAATTTCGATATCATAGCAACAACTACAATGTTATTGAACCAAAATAATTTGTTTAAAATATGAATGAATTAAATAAAAACAAAATTGAATCCGGTTAGAAATCTCAATATTGTTGAGTAATTGATATTTCCGACAGGTCTATTGTCTTTCCAAATCTTTATGACTTTCTTCTGCAGAACACAAAAGGGCAATTCCAGCGTAATGGACGTGACATAAAATGCTCAGAGAATGTTTTCGTCGCAAATATATTGAACCATCTTCTTTATATTTTACTAAAGACTTGTTGATAGAGTCTAAACTTCAGAAAAATGTCAGTCTATGAACAAATTTTCTATTTAAAGAAAAGGCAAATAAACATGCATTCTGGATGTGACAAAAAAGGACACAGTTTTGGGAGACGGCAAATTTTGTAGGATTTCTGTGATTGAAATGCACGAACATGAAGCAATAATACCCAACAAATGCAGAAGGGATGCCTCTTTATAGAACATAAAATAATAATTACTTTAATTTTCATGTGCCCATTTATGAGGAATATGTCCCGTTATGGATGTGACAATACTGAACATGATACTTCCCTGAATATGAAAAATCATGCACTTAAAATAAAACAAATGCTTTAAAAATTTGAAGAGAGATTTCTCACGGGTATATGAACCCCCAAATGTTGATATCTGTGCTGTTAGCATGGTTAAAAACATGATTTTTTCATGGTGTGCTTGACACAAAAGAGCGATAACCAGACAACGTTGGCTCCCACTGACTTCCATTGTATGGACAAAAAAACCACTGAGACATTTCTCAAAATAGCTCTCTTGTTCTTAGACACATGTACAGGTTTTGAATGACATGAGGGTGAATAAGTTATGACAAAAATTTTATTGGAGGTAAATTATCCCTTTAAGACAATGTAACTGTTTGCGTTCTTACCTCACCAAGACCCATTTTACTAAGAACTGTATTGTATGAGAAATGTGTATCAACAAACAATAACTAACTGGTACAAAAGAATGGCAAAAAGATATTTTTAAGTGAAAGTAACAAACATTTAATGATCCTAGCTCTCTTTGCCACACAATTTATTTACGTAAACGATTATGGCACAGCCAATCCTCTCAGACGGTCCTTATAAACCTAGCATTAAAAATAACGCTACCGACATTGGCATCCGTTACAGGGTCAAGCATTCTCCACATATCAGCATGACCGCCTGCAGTAATGCAGTGTAAGATCTGCTACGTGCAGTAAACAGACTGCTGTAAATGACCGTGACCGCTGATGTCATGAGTCCAGTGTTTCTCTGATAGCCGTAAATAAATCACAACAATGGAAACCATGAAGACTGTCTGTTTTAACAACCATGACATAAAAAGATAAAGGTAAAAACACAATATTAAGACAGGAAGGAAGGGAAGGGACATGAGGGGGCGGCAGAGAGAGAGAGAGAGAGAGAGAGAGAGAGAGAGAGAGAGAGAGAGAGAGAGAGAGAGAGAGAGAGAGAGAGAGAGAGAGAGAGAGAGAGAGAGAGAGAGAGAGAGAGAGAGAGAGAGAGAGAGAGACAGAGAGAGAGAGAGAGAGAGAGAGAGAGAGAGAGAGAGAGAGAGAGGGAGAGAGAGAGAGAGAGTGAGAGAGAGAGAGAGAGCAAACCATAAATATCCACATAAACATCTATTACAATAAAACCAATAAGAAACATAATTGCACATCTGTATCATCGTTTATTTGTTATTTATGTTCAAGGGGAGGTTTGGAACTTTTAACGGACGCCTCGTGTAACCACACCCCCACACCAGTTGGTGGTGTGATTTGACTAAGACCGCCCAAATGTATACGCAAGGTGGGCGTACCTGTCAGTACAATTGCTTTGGAACCTGATGTTCCACATATGGTAAGAGGCGTTACATTTCCCTCACACGCTTGCAGTTTTCGACCAATCACTACGCACTGGTTAACTGGCCAATCATAGCACACCTCGCTTTTCAGAGCCATGAGCTTTGTAAAATATCTGCGCGTTTCAGAGAGGCGGAGCAAAGAGGAGATACAAACATGCACGGTGTGTGGAAAATACAGCGTTTTTGAACCTTAAATGGTGTATACACATTGCATTACATCTAAAACAAACGATAATATTCGTTTTAGCCCTGTCATATGACCCCTTTAATCTCATATGCCATGATTGTTTTGTTATTTAGCCATGCATTATTCTGAGATCTTTATGTCTTGCCTGGGGACAAAAAAAGATTAGATTTAATGCATTTTAAGTCACTTTGGATAAAACCAAAAAACCTCACTGCGCCCTCCCTTTGACCTCCCAACCACCTTTTCAAAACCTGACGCGCACCCACAAAGCGCTTGGCAAAGCACAAGACAGTGGCACTCTGGCTGGCATTGATAAAGGCTTTCGGGCTGAAGACACTCATAAAGCTGGAGCCGGAACGGCAAGCGAGAGTATTAATCCCTCAGCTTTCAGCCGCCAGCGTCAAACACGAGCCCATTTGAGCTGTAGTACACATTCATGCATTACAACACTGCAGAATATACTGCATGAACAAATGATGGGAGAGGCGTCCGCTCAGATTCAGATGGATGGACAACGGGTTATTGTGTCCGCACTGAACTGACAGCAGTGGTGCAGTCAGAGAGATGATATCCCATCTGAGGAACGCGGCTTGGGTTTTGGAAACGTGTATGACAGCCTGTATTCATCTGCTGATACTGAGAGCCAGCTCACAGCAGGAGCTGTACTGTAATAATCCGCATGTTTATGAATCGAAACAATGCTAAAACTTGTACACGGCTGTAATGGGGACCGCTGAGGCTGTCACAAGTGTACCATTTTTGCAGGTGCATTTGAAATATTTCGTTTTGGTGAACTTTGCATTTAGACTTTTGATTTTGAAACCTAACCAAACTGAATGTTATATTAAAGTCATATGAAAACTGTAGCACATAGCACCCCTCACAATGCATGTGAAAGGAACAGTTCACCCCAACATAAAAATCATTTCAACATTTACTCCCCCTCGAGTTGTTCCCAATCTGTATACAGTACATTTCTTTGTTCTGATGAACACAAAGAAAGATATTTGGAAGAAGGCTTGTAATCAAACAGTTCTTGGTCGCCATTGTTAACCATTGTGGGAAAAATGACAATGCAAAAAATACAATAGTAGTCAAAAGTGCCCCAGAACTGCTTAGTATTTTCTTTTGTGTTCAAGAGAACAAAGAAATGTATAAAGCAATTTCCTACTATGTGAGTCAATGGTGGCCAAGAACTGTTTGGTTACAAGCATTCTTCCAAATATCTTTCTCTGTGTTCATCAGAACAACAAATGAAATGTATACAGATTTGAAACAACTTGAGGGAGAGTAAATGGAGTAAATGAAAAAAAAACACAACTCAAGAAAACATTATGCAAACCCATCAAAACACCTACAGTAGATGAAAGTGTGAAGCGAGCAGATATATCTCTGCGAGTTTTTTCTGCGTTACCTCTGCACATTCTTATTTAGCATTTTGATTGAAACAGACCATTGACCAGAGGGGAACAGCTTGTACTCTGTATGTACAGCATGATGGATCTGATAATATATTTCGTGCTTGCCTGAAAACAGACTGCTCATATTTTAACCCAAAGGACTGATTTTCTTTTGCCTCCTCCATAATGTATGACAATTCATAATGTTAACAAAATGATAAATCGCCGCGTGTGCGGCTGCTGCTTGTTTCTTGTCCGCTATAACCACCACAAACTGTATACCTCCGTAACTAATGCGGTCTCCTATTATCACATTCAGACTAAACTAAACAATCAAGAAGAAAAGCAAGCGTGCGGAAGAATTCTCCAATAACAGGATAGAGGTCAGATTAGCGCTGTGGCCTCCGTGTGAAGAGAGCGAGGTACGATCTGGAGCACATTAGCCTTGTGTTGGTGTAAGAGGTGAGTGTGTGACCCGCAAGGATCTCTTCACCCCTCCATTAGACGTGCTAAAGGCCCTCAACATGAAGTCACTCTGCATTAGCTAACAGGCCTGTTTACATTAGCGCTCGGCCCGCTTTTGGGGAAGATTACGGAGGTCTTAAGATGGGGTGACCTTTGACGTGGCCACAGCGTGTCTAAAGGAAACAGATGGAGGTTACGGCCTGTGGGAGATCTGGGAAAGGGGAAGGAAGAAACATACAGCAGGAATGGACACAGAGAGAGAGAGAGAGAGAGAGAGAGAGAGAGAGAGGTTTTATCCTACAGGGAGGTTTCTGTCTTTATTAAGACTCATGTGCTGTCCAAGTCCCTTATGACACTGTCTGATGACTCACTTTCAGTCGGGAAAACGTCATACAGTGAGAGCGCTCGGCCGTGAAAACATCTGTTCATTAATTGAGCCATTCGACGGAAGTTCATGTGAGGAGACCAAATCAAAGTGTTTGACCGGGGGTTTTTTTGCTTTAAAATGTGAAGCACAACAGTCAGAGGAACTAGCATCAAAGCAGAGATATATATATATATATATATACAGTATATATATATATATATATATACATAAAGGTTAAGGTTGTTTTGTGTTTTCTTCACTGTTTCGGTTGTGAAACTACCTGTCTCAAAAAAAGCTTAAAATTCTACTCGTCAAATTGGCTTTACAAGTTAACTTACATTTCAGCTTTTATCTATCTATTTGAATAGTTTCACATTACTTTTATACAACTCATCAAATGTAGGTTCAGCAATTACAATGTATTTTAGTTCAAAACAGCAGCTTCATACTTATCAAAAAGTATTTGAGCAAGTTCAAATGTCTTGTAAAGCCAACTTAATTATACTTAAAGCATAATAAAGATTGCTACAGAATATGGTGTTACAAGTTTCTTAAATTATTCAATGTATTTAGTAAATCAACAGACAAGGGGTGGGAAAACTTCATGGCTGACGGATCAATCCTGGGAAGTGCAGGATGTATGTGGGTAAGTAATAGTGATTGGTTAGGTCGATATCAATCAATATTCGTTGTGAGATCACCCAGATAAATTAACCAACAGATTTATCAAGGGCTACTTTCTGTTTCCAGATATATGACTTAGTAAGTTAAAATTGTGTAAAATGTCTTTTCTTCGGATGTGACCCTCTCAATTGCACTGCATTGGTCAACCCATTCTTTAGTTAACGATATCGGCATCAGTCATTGTCAGTTCCATTTTAGGAAACATTCAGGAGTAACAGATAGCTATTACAGTAAGCCATATAATGGCTAATATTAATCATTTATATTTTGTTATTTTGTTATATTCAACAGTATAGCACTTTCCTTTAAAGCTAGGGTAGGCAATAGTTTTAGTTACATTTGGTTCAAAGTCTCTTCACATCCTGATAGCAATCAATAAGAGCAAATCTTAGGGCCATGAAATGTTTTGTTGAGGTTTTGTAATGTTATGTGCTTTGTACTCTAATGTTGTCTCAGCAGTGAATAAGACATGAGATCATTAAAGCATTGCATTCCACCCTCCAACAATGATGTCACTCATAGCAGACTTGGGAGAATGGGATTTTATTTCTCTTTTGTGCTTTCAAGAGTTGTCTACAAATCTACAAATCTGTAAACGCGAGCATTAACTGAAAACAAGCATAGAAAAAAAACAATTTATTAAATTACAATAAAGCAATATTAAACACGCAAGAGTTGCCTCTTGTCCGGAACCAACTAAAGTATTAATCTTATTATAATACAGACAGCAAGGAAACAGAACAATGAAGAAATAAAGACTGTTTGTTAAAAAAACAAGAGCATCTAAATCATGACTGTAGTGACTGCCCCTCCCCAACACCGAGGTACTTAACTCATGACCTCTCTCATTTACCCCTACAAAGTGTGATGATGAGTATCCCTGAGCCGGCAACACTCGCTGCTGACCCTACAGCCCCGCTCCTTCAAAACTACAGACACAGTTGTGGATTTATATACTGCTGACCCACTCGAAATATCAGCTGATAAATGCCACACTTCTGATTGGACAACCCACAGGAACAGACAACAGGCATTCCTGTTCTCAATATCTGTTCCTTATTGTATCACAACACGGCTAAAAATATTGCGCCCGTGAAAAGCTAATAGAAAAGTAGTAGAGAAGAAAAGTCCAATCCCAGAATACAAGAGCATACAATACTTTTGAGGAGATTTACGTTTTCATAGCACACGTCAAGAGAGAGCGAGAGACAGAGAGAGAGAGAGAGAGACAAAGAGAGAGAGAGAGAGAGACAAAGAGAGAGAGAGAGAAAAAGAGAGAGAGAGAGAGAGAGAGATGTGTGTGTGTGTGTGTGTGTGTGTGCGTGCGTGTGTGTGTGTACCTTGCACCACCAGTCGGCCCACTGCAGTTCTTCTCATTCTGGTTCCGGGTCGGTTAGCAGAACACACATAGACTCCAGAATGCTGTAGAGACACGTCTGAGATGATGAGATTCCCTGTGCCCAACACCTCGATGCCCTCCACACCTATAGAGCGCCCGTCTGACACACACACGCAGCAGTGTTAGTCCTGTCACAGGTATACAGCTGTATCATGAGTTCAGTGAGGTCAGCGTGTGAGATGTTACCCTGTCTGCTCCAGGACACGATGGGCCGAGGGTTACCGGTGGCGATGCACTCCAGTATAGCCGTCTGATGGACATTCAGAGTGAGATTCTGAGGTCCAGAGAGAATGACCGGATCCTTATACAGACCATTACCTGCCACTGACACACACACACAGACACGATCATGTGTGAGATTCATTCAGACAGACAGACGGACGGACGGTGTTGATCTGTACCTGTGACAGACAGCTGGGCTTCATGACTGTAGCGAGTGTTTGCGATGTTTTTAGCCATACAGCGATACACACCGCTGTCAGACTGACGCACTCCTGTGATGTGAAGAATACCATTGGGCAGAAGTGTGTACCTGACCACAAAACATTAACACAACATCACGATAACACAACAACACCGCATCTCTCTGATGAAACACAACAACAAACACTGACACACAATGAGAAGCCTCCAGTCAGCTCAGAGCAGGTGTGTGTGTGCTTCACCTGTTATCATCGTTGTTTATGGCCGTTCCGTTCCTCTCCCAGCTGATGTTGGCTTCAGGAACGCCACTCACAGCGCAGTGAAACCGAGCGACACCTCCTTCATCCACACTCACAGACGCCGGGTGTGTGTGAAACTTTGGGAGAGCTGAGAGAGAGAAACCGGCGAGAAATGTTCACTCTGTATTTCATCTCGGAGAAACATGTGAGATGTGATGGAGATTTCTGTGGCAGGTGACTCACATGCGAGCTGTACGTGTGCCTTGCGGCTGATGATCAAGCCGTATCGGTTCTGTGCGGAGCAGTCGTACTCGCCGGCGTCGCTCTCGTCGCTGCCCCGCCGCTTCTGAAAGTTCTGAATCAAGAGCGTGCCGTTCTCCGACACGAGCGCTCGCACTCCCAGAGGTATAGATACACTGTTCCGTCTCCAGGTGATCGTGATAGGCCCCTCCCCTTCTACCTGACAGTCTAGCATGAGGGGGCGGTCCCTCACAGCGATGACATCACTGGGTTCTTTGATGAAGGATAATTCTGAAGCTCCGCTCACACCTGGAGAACAGCACATGGTCAGAAATCGATCATATGGAACACAGACATGATGAATAATCTGAGAGAACATCAGGATTACCAGTGATGAGAAGGATGAAGATGATGATGATGATGCATCATGAGAGATGATGAAACTGGAGGAAGAACGGTGTATCACAATCAGCTCTGTTACACTTTAATACGTCACACACACAAACCAAAATAACGATCTTGTGAAGTGAACAGCTTTACTGAATTCATTGGCATTATTAACTTGAGCTCCATGAGATGTTGTGCGTTTTGTAAGTGTTTGGTTTGTGTTTCTCTGGCTTTGTTGAGCTCTGTTGAACTTAAACTTGACTTTCTCAAGAGAGATTGATGCCTCATTCACACAATAAAACCCCACCCTCTGTAACAGCCCCATCATTCCTGCCCCTGTCTGAAGAGCCATCTGCCCCTCCCTCCCTCCGTCTGCCCCACATCTCTTTCACAGGAGTGTGAGGGTGACTTTCCCATGCCACAGCATCACTCAAAACCACCGCCCCCCCGCAGCTGCCAAACACACAACAAAACACTTCACTCGCACTTGAACTTGAAAACACAAACTCGTGTGTAAAATTCAAACTTCTGCGTGACGTCTGGCGTCTGCACCAGCGACAGCTGACCGTCTGCCTATTCCAACATCCCACACAACATCCCAGCTAACATCACACAACATCCCAGCTAACATCACACAACATCCCACCTAACATCACACCTAACATCCCACCTAACATCACACAACATCCCACCTAACATCACACAACATCCCACCTAACATCCCACCTAACATCACACAACATCCCACCTAACATCCCACCTAACATCCCACAACATGTTGACTAAACAACTAAACATTATTAAATCAAAACACAACTTAAGAAGCAAAATGACCAAGTCAAGGAGAAATGAAGTCTTTGGTTTTATCAGAACGATATGAAGTCTTGTTTTGGGGAGAAAAGAAACACTTCATCTATAAACTAGAAAAGCCAGTGAGGTATAAAAAAGAAACTTCAATCATTCTGTTTTTCACTTTGAAGTACTTCATTCAAGTTTATTTGTCTTATCCCACTAACCAACATTCTCAAGTGATATTTCTGTCTATCTGAAGTCGTTCTGTTTCTCAAGTAATGGTCTCATGATTTAAGAATGTTTTGCATGGAAAACGAGACAACAATGTGACGTAACAAATTCATTTTTCTGCAGCGTTGGCGATCGCGGTCAAACGAATGTTTGCCTGAGAAACACATGATGTGATCTCCACACACAGTCGTGTCTGTGTTTTCTTCAAGAAAAGAGCAGTAATGAAACGACACCAGACAACATTCACTTCTCATTTGCAGTTTGGTTTGGGGGGGTTTGGTCTCTTTGTTGAATGAGAAAGTCTCACACAGCAGCTGTGTTGAACAGCGGAGCATCTTCAGCAGTAAACAGAGGAGAACCTCAGCTCCGCCCCTCCCTCTCGAGTGACAGACTGTGACCTCACATCCTAGAGGTCATGAGAGAGTCCTGATGCTCTTTGTCTTGTCGAGTGGCCGTGAACTTCAGCGCTCGTATAAACCACGTCATTAATTGTGTCTCTGTGGCATCTGCTGGTCAGACGTCTTCAATCTGAATCACTGATGTCAGACCACACAACTATACAACAAACAACAAACTTTAACAACTCTTAGAAAAATGAAAGTTTTTTTCATTTTTCAGTAAAAGTGCAGTAACCATGTTTTTTTGTAACTGTAGTATAACCATTGAAGAAAAACACTTTACCAATTAAAAGTAAAGCTCGTCATTATCTGTTTCATCAAAGTTTGTGCGAAGTTAAATCCAGTAAACATTTATACCACAGTATGCTCTACAAGTCAAACATCAAGACGCTGAAGCACCATCACACTTCTATTTGTGCCATTTCATATTCCTCATGAGTTTTACTCTTAGACGTCGCAAAACCTGTTTCACATGGCAGTGCTGCTCTTGTGATATTGAGTTATGAGTTATGTTCTTGTAATGGAGGGATGGAGACGTCTGTAGAGAATCTCAGCATGACATGATGACAGTATAATAGAAGTGAAACAGAGCCGTGTGTGTCTCCATCATTCTATACTCATCATCCTGTCATTTCAAACATCTCTTTTATAATCTCTCATTCCTACTGCAGACACACTTTTCTGGAAAAAAATGAAAAAATGGGAGAGTTGTGTGTGTTTGTATAAGTGATATTGTGAATAATGTGATCACAGCGACTGTGTGCGAGCAGTCTGTGTCTCATTGACCACTAACAAATTACCATATTCATGAAACACATTCAGTTCCCACAGTGCTGAAAAGAATCTGCTGCTGCTAATTAGCAAAATGAATCTCAGAGCAAACACACACACACACACACACACACACACAATGTGAGCGCAGACGGTCTGGAGCGCAGGCGCATGCAGTGTAGATGTTTTGGATTAACCTATTGAACCCTGTGTGGCCTGTGTGCACGTGCGTGTGTGTGTGTGTGTGTGTGTGTGTGTGTGTGTGTGTGTGTGTGTGTGTGTGTGTGTGTGAGACAGTTGCTGAAGGATTACCCACAAACCTCCCCCAACCCTAAACATCCAGTCATATGAAAATGAGTGTCAGGTCAAAGGTCAGGGTCAATGTCTGTCTGTTGTACTCTGATGCACATGAACTTCAGCTCACAATAAACCAGACGAGACAATCCACAGTCACGCCAATAACAAAATAACTCACAATCTACACAACTCATATTCAAAGCTTTACATGCTAAACATTCTTCAACACATCATTCGCAATATTAAAACACCACAATCACACATTCTGAACTCATCACACTGTCAGCTGAGGGCTTTAAATAAAGTAATGGATTATCAATAAACCATCGAGACCATAAACAATAAAACTCTCCAAAACGAAACTCTGTAAGTAAACAAACAGAGATGAAACGTAACATGCTTCGAGTTTAAATAAATAGAGATAAAACATGTGTAAAGTTTGAATAAATAAATAAAGAGAGAGAGATTCTAGGGTTTAAAGTCGAACTCTTACCTGCGACTGTGACGCAGAGGAGCAGCAGATGCGTGAATGTCGTCATCGTTTATTCCGTTCAGTTGTTTAAAAGTTTTTTTTGTTCATGACAGAAACTCTCACATCGGACATTTAAAAGCAGGAAAATCTCTTTTCCCTCCCGGTTAATAATCCAGCACACGGTGCGCGCGTGCATCTGCTCGCGTCTGACTGTCATACACAAACCGGTGCGCGTGTGAGTTTAGAGGGGGCGGGATCAACTGAACTCATCGGCCAATCAGAGAAGAGCACAGAGACACGCGCGTACGGGATGTGTTTAATATAGGACACGCGCTACCTGCTCTGCTCTGACGGAATAAGTGAAGTCAATTTATAAAGTATTCATTAGTTTGATTGATTTTACTAAAACAGCAAGTCAGTTTTAAACAGGATCACTACATTGAATGCAGTGAAATACAATACATGTCGTACTCCAGTTACACCTGACATTAATGTCACACAAAGCACATCATAAAAAAACCTTCTGTGAAATGTTTAGTTTCTTTGAGTCAAACCAGAAAGTCTAATTAAAATGTTTTGTTGGTTTAGAGACTTAAATACAGCATGACATATCAGTTATTTCAGAGATGATTTTCTTCAGTAAAGCTGATGCGTGTCTCTTTAAATATTTGATTTATCCGAGATGAAATGTGCTTAAAACACCGTCACACTCACAAATGAAATGAAGAACAAACAGACACTGATGTTTGATGTTCATAAATCTCTTTTCTTAAAAAAAACAACAACCACAACAACATTCACTCACATCAATATAAATTACCACAACAAACGCGTTAGAACTTAAATGGAGCTTTATAATCTATCTGTTCACCTGAATCTTTCAAATCTAAAACTTCTCTCATGACATGCTGCACTGAATTCTGTTTATTGCAGTGAAAACTATCTTCCTCTCACATCATCTCCTGTAATGTCATTAAAAACAGTTCTGTTTCAAATGTCCCATCAATAAAATGAAGACTAAATGATGAATCCTATTATCAGTTTAACTTTTGACAAAACCAGAGCCGAGCGCTCGGGTGTCTTACATCTCTCTGATGTCTATATGAAGAGTTTGGTTCAAAAATGAGATAACTCTGTTTCAAAAAACTTTTAATATGTTATCATGTTTTTATTGTGTTGGTTAGCTGTATTTTTTTGAGTTATTATGGCTTAAATAAAAGCAAACCACCTGTAGTTTGATTGATATTAATTGGAATGCACAATAAAAAAACATGATTTTTGACTAATTAAAAAAACGTTGTTATCTCACTTTGGAACCAAACTCTTCATATGACGTGAGGTCAACTCGACACAGAGCATTGATGAACACGTTCCTTCCTACTGTCCCAACAAAATGACCAATGTATTTCTCTTAAAGTAAAACTATGATCAGCATTAAAACATTGTGATGATGATTCTCCTGTGCTTTAAGCACATTTCCCTTCCTAACACAGAAATGAGTGTGATACAGTCATGAAAATAAACAGCGTAAAATAAATTCTGTTGTGACATTGAATTACAAGAATGAAACGATCATTTGGGGTCATGAAAAGAACGTCCCGACAGTCCTGAACAGTCAATCTCATTGATTTCTGTTGACTCGAGGGGAGTTCTGGGGGTATACCCTCAGTAGTGCACACTACAGCCACAGGTATCTTCATTTCACAGCAGAACCGGAGGAATAAAGTTCTCATCATCATCTTTACAGACGAGACACGATCTCCTCCGCATTTAAAACCTCACATAAAAGTGTGTGTTTACAACAACTGAGAAATAAACAAACACACAAATGTGTTGAGAATTTAAGATACTGATGTGACGTGAGAAGTCATTGTGAAAACATTTGACTCGCGTTTTATTACACAGTCATGTGAAGAGAGATGTTTAGACCAATCACATTTAAGAGCTACACTGTAGTAACAGAAAGAAAACAACCAATGAAACGACAAGCATGGAGTCCGATGATCTGTTTAAGACACAGTGAAATGAAATCCATCACTAAACATACACAACACCAGTCAAATGAACTTGAAGAGAAATAAAAACCGTCGTTCAGTCCGCAGTGATTTTATTTCCTGCCATCGTTGTCTTGTGTGTCTGAGGCGTGGGCCGGGTGTGTCAGTTGCTCGGCATTGTGGGATACAGAAGCAGTTTTGGAGTTCAGCGGAGGTCACGTGTTCCCATAATGCACAGCAGAGCGTCTGTAGGTATGTCCAGGAGCAGGATGAGCAGACAGACAGACAGGAGGAGACGCTCTTCAACACTCCAGCGGCAGCAGAAAACACCGTCTGCAGTCCACAGCTTTGGTACTCGGAGGCTGAACCCTCTTCCTCCTGAGCTCATCTCGACCCAAAGAACCGCTCAAGCGCAAGTAAGCAGCTTTATAACGCTTATCAAACGCAGCTGCGCATAAGACGAGAGAGAGAGAGAGAGAGAGACATCTTATATCTGCATCTCAGATATTTCTCCTGAGAGAAAGAGTTCAGAAGAGATCTCAACAGCGTCTCAAACTGAGCTCAGATTTGTCAATATCAATGCGACTCATTATTCTCTCTTTATTTCTCCTGAGCAATTTGATGAGAAACATCAGAGACACAAGTGAGATTTCTCCAAATCTCTCATTAAATGACCATGAAGACTGATGAGAGACTCACCCACGTGATCTTTGCCCATCGCAGCCACTGTGAGGAACAACATCTCTCTGTACAAACTCCTGCACAACACAAACACAATCATCACAACACATCCATCTCTCTCTCCCTCATCATCGTCATCGTCTCGACGGTCTCACCTCTGTATCCTGGGAGTGCCTGGTTGCGTAGCAACAGTATCCAGGAAGAGCGTGATGGCCTTGTGTACCTCGTTCATGCCGACCCAGCGCAGCACTTCCTCCAGGAACCTCAGAGTGAAGGGATGGTTATGATGCCGCCAGCTGTAAGTGCGCATGGCAGCGCCACCTACAGGACAGGAAGAGGAGGAACAGAGCATCAGTAAAGAGAAAACTGATCTAGAGTCAGGTGAGTGACGCTGCTTTCATGATGAACCACACAAACACACGTGTATGTGTTGATACTCACTGTGTATTCTCCAGATGATATAGAGAGGAGGCCACTGCTCGGGGTCAGGGGTCAACATGTCCCACAACAACCTCACACGCACTCCACTGCCCACTGAAACCTGACACACACACACACACACACACAAGTGAGCTAATGCTGTTCTCTCTACAAAACCACAACATTAAACTGTGTGTGATTGTGTGTCAGTGTGTGTAGTAACCTGTGTGCAGTGTGCGGTCAGAGGTGACTCTCTCAGGAGTTGTGGTGTGTGTGTGTGTAGTAACCTGTGTGCAGTGTGCGGTCAGAGGTGACTCTCTCAGGAGTTGTGTGTGTGTGTGTGTGTAGTAACCTGTGTGCAGTGTGCGGTCAGAGGTGACTCTCTCAGGAGTTGTGTGTGTGTGTGTGTGTAGTAACCTGTGTGCAGTGTGCGGTCAGAGGTGACTCTCTCAGGAGTTGTGTGTGTGTGTGTGTGTAGTAACCTGTGTGCAGTGTGCGGTCAGAGGTGACTCTCTCAGGAGTTGTGTGTGTGTGTGTGTGTAGTAACCTGTGTGCAGTGTGCGGTCAGAGGTGACTCTCTCAGGAGTTGTGTGTGTGTGTGTGTGTAGTAACCTGTGTGCAGTGTGCGGTCAGAGGTGACTCTCTCAGGAGTTGTGTGTGTGTGTGTGTGTAGTAACCTGTGTGCAGTGTGCGGTCAGAGGTGACTCTCTCAGGAGTTGTGTGTGTGTGTGTGTGTAGTAACCTGTGTGCAGTGTGCGGTCAGAGGTGACTCTCTCAGGAGTTGTGTGTGTGTGTGTGTGTAGTAACCTGTGTGCAGTGTGCGGTCAGAGGTGACTCTCTCAGGAGTTGTGTGTGTGTGTGTGTGTAGTAACCTGTGTGCAGTGTGCGGTCAGAGGTGACTCTCTCAGGAGTTGTGTGTGTGTGTGTGTGTAGTAACCTGTGTGCAGTGTGCGGTCAGAGGTGACTCTCTCAGGAGTTGTGTGTGTGTGTGTGTGTAGTAACCTGTGTGCAGTGTGCGGTCAGAGGTGACTCTCTCAGGAGTTGTGTGTGTGTGTGTGTGTAGTAACCTGTGTGCAGTGTGCGGTCAGAGGTGACTCTCTCAGGAGTTGTGTGTGTGTGTGTGTGTAGTAACCTGTGTGCAGTGTGCGGTCAGAGGTGACTCTCTCAGGAGTTGTGTGTGTGTGTGTGTGTAGTAACCTGTGTGCAGTGTGCGGTCAGAGGTGACTCTCTCAGGAGTTGTGTGTGTGTGTGTGTGTAGTAACCTGTGTGCAGTGTGCGGTCAGAGGTGACTCTCTCAGGAGTTGTGTGTGTGTGTGTGTGTAGTAACCTGTGTGCAGTGTGCGGTCAGAGGTGACTCTCTCAGGAGTTGTGTGTGTGTGTGTGTGTAGTAACCTGTGTGCAGTGTGCGGTCAGAGGTGACTCTCTCAGGAGTTGTGTGTGTGTGTGTGTGTAGTAACCTGTGTGCAGTGTGCGGTCAGAGGTGACTCTCTCAGGAGTTGTGTGTGTGTGTGTGTGTAGTAACCTGTGTGCAGTGTGCGGTCAGAGGTGACTCTCTCAGGAGTTGTGTGTGTGTGTGTGTGTAGTAACCTGTGTGCAGTGTGCGGTCAGAGGTGACTCTCTCAGGAGTTGTGTGTGTGTGTGTGTGTAGTAACCTGTGTGCAGTGTGCGGTCAGAGGTGACTCTCTCAGGAGTTGTGTGTGTGTGTGTGTGTAGTAACCTGTGTGCAGTGTGCGGTCAGAGGTGACTCTCTCAGGAGTTGTGTGTGTGTGTGTGTGTAGTAACCTGTGTGCAGTGTGCGGTCAGAGGTGACTCTCTCAGGAGTTGTGTGTGTGTGTGTGTGTAGTAACCTGTGTGCAGTGTGCGGTCAGAGGTGACTCTCTCAGGAGTTGTGTGTGTGTGTGTGTGTAGTAACCTGTGTGCAGTGTGCGGTCAGAGGTGACTCTCTCAGGAGTTGTGTGTGTGTGTGTGTGTAGTAACCTGTGTGCAGTGTGCGGTCAGCGGTGACTCTCTCAGGAGTTGTGGTAGGTTACTGGGGAGGCCGAGGCGAGTGAAGTACCACACTAGATTCCAGAAGAGTATGGGATGACTGTCCAGCAGCTGGACCTGAGAGAGAACAGCCTCTCCTTCATTCTCCAGCAGACTCTCCGTCTCCTTACGCAACACCAGAGGACTCAGATACGCCACGGTCACCTGCGGAGCTCCGCCCACCGATGACACCTGAACACACATCCGCACGCACGCACACACGCACACACACATGAACATGAGGCTCACGCGTGACGTTTATGAAGCTGATGTCTACAGCACTGAAGATCTAACCCGGGTGGAGCTGCTGCTCTCTGATTGGCTGCTGCTGTCTGAGCTGGACTCCGCCTCTCTGACGCCGTTACACACGTGCTGCTGTGCGTCCTCCCGTCCAGCAGGTGGTCTCGCGGCGTTCTCCGCCTCACCCTCCACATTCAGAAGAATGCGCTCCACACTGCACACAAACACGCTTTCAATCAATTCTTTGCATCATTAGATTTTTCTCTCACTGTAATGTCGGAGTTGTCTGGTAAAAACCCCTCTCGTCTCGTCACTGCTGTGTGTGTTTGTGTACCTGCAGACGGGACCCACGTCACAGACTTCTGCGTTCAGCAGCGGAACAAAGGATGCCGAGCAGAAAGGACACGTGCTGTTGAGATTGGAGTCATCAGACGACCAGCCGGCCATAATCTCTTCATCATAAACCAGAGAGTTACAGCCGCGACACAGTGAACAGCTCGACATCAAAACCTAGACAACACACGAATACACAACAGCTGAAGCTCCGGAGACACTCAAACACACTGTGCTGCGGGTTTCTTCTGTTCACTTTGAATCAGATTTTCTCCTGTCATTACCTCAATGCCCGCCGCTTCCTGTGCAGAATCCCATGACTTCCTGAGAGGAACGGCCAGCGTCTGAATGTCAGTCATGTCGACATCACTGCTGACAGACAGCGAGCTCTACACACACACACAGATGAGAGATGAGAGAAGTGTCTCACGCTGATGTGTGTTCTCGGCGTGATTAACGCTTTGCTCGTCTCACCTCAGACGTGGCGTTATAAAGACGTTCTTTGGCCTTCAGCAGACTCTCAGGCATGTGGATTTTCCGTGATGGCTTCTGCTCTAAAGTCCGGCGGGATGTCCCGCTCACTCCCGGCCGCCTGTCGTCCACGCTGGCGGCCCGTCTCACTGACGCTCGGTTCCGTGTGGGTGTGAGGAGCTGCTGCAGTTTCCCAGCCAGTCTGCGGCTCGGAGAAGAAACGTTGTTGTAGTTTTCATCCACCGAGCGTCTGTTGAGAGTTTCCCTCACTTCCACCGACCTGCAGGGGGCGGCAGAGCGAAGAACCACCATAAATCACGCAGCGCTGACATCATCGTCACATCTGATGAAGAAATGAGACGGCTGTGTACCTGCCGTCCCTGTCGGCCGTCTGACATCTGCAGTCTGCGTCTGTCGTCTCTGCGCAGTCTTTGTAGAATGTCGACAGACAGACGTCGCTGCGCCGCACCAGAGCGGGCGCGGGGGGGATCAGCAGGGGCGGGGCGATGTCATGGCGACCGGCGGGAGGTTTGCGGGAGGCGGGGCCATCAGCGCCGACGGCCTGAGGTTCGGTTTTCTTACAGAGTTTGTTTTCTGATCAAACAAATCAGACTTTATTACAAACATCATTATTCATTCAGAAGCCGCTCGACGACATCACACGTATGAGTTATTTTACATTCCTTCTTGGTTTTTTTTCCGTTTATAGTTTCTTTTTAAAATGTATTTCCAGTTCAGCTTGAGTTGAGTTGAGTTGTTAGTCATTTCCTTCAAATAATCACAAGAACACAACATGAATACACAACGAAGCGATCGTGGATCAGTATCTGTCACTCACTGCTGACCGACGTCTGCATGCTGCTCACACTGTTACTCTTCGTGAGACTCGTCAGTGATTCGTGGCTTGAGCTTTCACTCAAACCGCTCCAGCTGGACTGGCGAATCAGAGCAGAGTAGGGGCGGGGCTTTGACAGCGTTTCTGCTGAAAACACAAGTTCAGCTGTGACTCAATAATCATGAGTCATCAATAACGTCGTGATGAAGGAACGTTTCAGACCTGTCCGGGTACAGAAAGACGTGTTCCTCTGCTGCTCTTTGATTGGCTGCCGGAAGTGAGCAACAGCCAATATAACGTTACGGAGCTTCGCCCAGCGGAGACGACTGCCCTGATTGGTGGAGGGCCACTTGCTCTCCAAAACTGCCTACACACAGAAAAAAGAAACAACTCTGTCACACGTCACAAGTGATTCGTGCAGAAACTGAACTCGCAAACTTTCCTCTGAAGTTAAAAGTCGGCGTGAAATAAAAACGGATCATTCTAATTGTTTTACACAGTGTTGCAGTATAGATGTTTTAGCCATGCACATCATTGTTTTTTTATTCATTTGCACTTGTAATCTTTCATCAAAAATGAAAGACGACCTCTCTTCACCTCTGCACACTGGCATTTAAAGTCCCAGTGAAATAAAAAATGACAATTCTTATTTTTTCATGAAATACTGCAGCGTTTATAGTAAATAGTTTATCAATGTGGGTCATTTTCTTTTTTTTTAAATTCATGTGCCCTCATAGACTTCAGTTAAACTCTGAAAATGCACTTCCGCCCTGAAATGATGATCCATCTGAAATGACGTAAATTAGAGGGTAAATTAGATGCGACAGCTGTTTTTACACATCCAATCAATTGGCAGTGAAAAACGCAAGCCACGCCCACTAATGTGTCAGAATACGGAAGTAAAAACGATCGGAAATTCCGGTTCACGGGGACTTTAAATATGCCCTTCATTTTGTTGGCAACGCCAATCTTTCAACAAACCAGTCAGTTCTCGAAATCATTTTTTTCTCATTTCAGAAGTTGTGTTACTCTGGTATGCGTCACAATACAGAAAATCAAAATCAGTGTGTGTGTATGAAGTCACTCTCACTTTATTGTAGTATCCGTACGTGATGGTGTTGGGAGTGATTCCTGCTTTCTTCATCTCTAACAGAACTCTGACGGCGAGGACGGGCTGTCCGTACTGACCACACAACTGCATGAGAATACGGTAACACACCTGAGAGAGAGAACCACAACTCATGAAACATCGCTGCCAGTGTCATGTCTCCATGGAAACCCAAGCTGTGTGTGTGTGTGTGTGTAGTTCTCACTTCATCCGGCAGCACCACCCTGCGTGTCTCCATGTGTTTGAGGACCTCATAGGCCGTGTGCAGCGCTCTGACTTTAGTGCTCTCAGCTTTAACAAACGTGGGCAGGTAGATGAACCACAGACCGTAGCAGTGACCCAGCAGACATTTGGACCACATGTCCGGAACCGCCGAATATTTCTGAGCCTTCTGCTGTGCCAGCTTTATTTCCTGAAGAGAGCAGAGAAGCACGTCAGCCATCGACTCGACTCACTCACACAACACATCTGCGTCATGTTTCTGCACCTGTTTGGTGCGGCGGGGGGCGGGGCTACTGGGAGCGCTGCCTTTAGCCGGTGTCCGCAGCTGATCTTGAGGACGATCAAACAAATCCGACCGGAGGATAGGGAACGTGTCATAGCTGCGTGTACAAACAACACAAACATGTGCATATTAAAGATATGATTCAACCAAATATAATGATTCTCTCATCGCTCAAAGATCAGAAAACACAAGAGTGAGGTGAAGAGTGTTCACCTGTAATGTGCCGGACACTCGGAGCCGTCGGCTTCCTGTGGTTCTTCTGGAGGCATTATAAACACTGTGTGTTCACCGCTGTGAGATTCATCCAGATCTATCAACCTCACCAACTCAGGCTTCTCCACATCAACCTGAGAGAGAGAGAGAGAGAGAGAGAGAGAGAGAGACAGAGAGAGAGAGAGAGACAGAGAGAGAGAGAGAGAGAGAGAGAGACAGAGAGAGAGAGAGAGAGAGAGAGAGAGAGAGAGAGAGAGAGAGAGAGAGAGAGAGAGAG
>NC_079895.1:24529590-24531702 GCF_024868665.1 Triplophysa rosa | reverse complement strand
CACACACACACACACACACACACACAGGCAGGCACGCACACACACACACCCACACCACACACACGCACACACTCACACACGCACGCACGCACGCACACACACACACCCAGGCGCTTACGCACGCACACACACATCACACACACAGGCAGTCACACACACACACACACCTTCTGTACACACTCATCGAAGAACTCGAGGCAGGTGTGTCTGTCGCTGACGAATGAACATTCTTCTACAAACTGAGTGAACACCTGAGTCTTTGTGAGCTGTGTGTAAAACTTCAGCTGCGTGCGCTCACGAGACTTCAGAAAACCTGCGGAAAACATTCATGAGTTTATAGTCGTTATGAGTCATGCGTGTACTATTCTCATCAGTTTTCTTCATTTTGACGGTTGTGATGTGACGTGAGTGTGTGGAGCGCACCCTGCAGATTAAAGAGTGAACTGCAGTCTGTGGTTCTGTCTGATGGCGCCTGTGTGATTGGCAGAAGATAAGATCTGTATCCTCTCAACAAACAGCTCATGAAACGCAGAAACGCTTCCTGAATCTCCAGCTCCAGCTGCTTCTGACGGCCGTAAATCAGATCATAATCCGTCAACAAGAACTCCAGCGTGGCCTCCTCCTGACCCGGAGTATAGACTGACACACACACACAGAGAGAGAGAGACACACACAGGTGAACGGGTGAGGTGTCGCTGCAGTGTCACGTGACGTGTGATGTCACTCACTGCTCTCCAGGGTCTTGTGAAGGTTGCTCAGTGATGTCAGCAGAGTTTTGCCGTGTTTTCTGGGCAGAGATCTCCAGGTGAGCGGCTTCTTCTCTTCACACCTGAAGACAACAGAGATCACAGTTACCTCAAGACATCCTGTAAGAAGAGTTTACTGATGTTTCACACAACGTTAAAGGAGCAGTTTAGTCATAAATCATCATTTGCTCACTCTCACGTCATTTAAACCCTCTGTGGCTTTCTTTCATCTTTAGAAATAAAAAAAACCCAGATTTTTTTAAGTGGTGTTTTGGGTTTTCTGTCTACAAAGAAATAACACATACACTTTATATATACAGTATAAAACTACATTTTATTTTATTTTAACACCAAGAAGAGTCATTTTCTAATGCGTTTGTGTCACTTTGAAGCTGAGAAGAGGAAAACCCAGAACACTTTTTCAAAACTGTTATTTGTTTCAGAAGATCAAAGAAAGCGTCTGTGGGTTTCAATGACGCGAGGGTGAGCAAATCATCATTTTAGGATGAACAAACCCTTTAAACACATCTAATTGGACGAGACACACCAGAATCCGAATGAATCGCTTGTTTCCATGACAACAACCGTGAGGAGAACTCACTGGAAAATGGTGTTCGTGTCGAGATCCACGCACACCACATCAGACGGGGGGTCGTACAGGTCAAAGTAACTGGAGTGAACGCCCACGATGAAGGGCATGGGGGCACAGAGCACGTCTGCCATGCGCAGCGGGCACAGGGGGATGTACGGGCAGGGCCAGCGCAGAGGAAACGTCATCTGCAGGATTCAAATGAAACACAGATGTGAGAGCAGACAAGTGGAATGCTGGTGTGACCGGCCAATCAGAGCTCACCGACACCAGTGCCTCACTGACAGACGTCAACACGTCCGGTCGCAGAGAATGCAGCAGCAGCTTGTGTTCTGTCAGGACGGCCAGCAGCAGTGTACACGTGTTCTCCGGCCCTAAATTCTGCAGCAACTTCACGAAGCTGGCACCACTGAGAGCCAAGAGAGAGAGAGAAAACACAACCGCCAATCAGAATTAAAAGAGAAAACACAGAAGCCAATCAGCATAAAGAGAGAAAACACAACAGCCAATCAGCATAAAGAGAGAAAACGCAACAGCCAATCAGAATAACGAGAGAAAACATAACAGCCAATCAGAATAACTAGAGAAAACACAACAGCCAATCAGAATAAAGAGAGAAAACACAACAGCCAATCAGAATAAAGAGAGAAAACACAGCAGCCAATCAGAGTAAAGTGAGAAAACACTACAGCCAATCAGCATAAAGAGAGAAAACGCAACAGCCAATCAAAATAACGAGAGAAAACACAACAGCCAATCAGCATAAAGAGAGAAAAC
>NC_079895.1:24525188-24529490 GCF_024868665.1 Triplophysa rosa | reverse complement strand
TATACCACAGTGATCATTCCTGGGATTCCTTGAAAATCATGAATTGGTTACGTCGACGCTACAACACCGCTGAAAGCGCTCTAAAAAGGCAAGTAGAACAATAAAAGACGAAAAAGGCACATGTTAAAGTGTGGTGTAATCATCTGTGGGTTCAACTGATGCATTGTTTAGAATTAGCGCTACGATCAGTCAAAGATCATGGAAGACATTGTCATGAAAATGATCGGCATAATGGCTAAACGGTAAATAAACATCACATACACCTTGAGCTACATGACAGAGAAAATGAAAAATGGAAAGTTTTTATTCGAAATTTCATGAGATCGCATGGCCAGAGTTAAGGATGTGTTCGTGCGTGTTAACTTCGGATCTTCTGCTATATCATTTAAAGCAGTTTGGAAAATGAATGATGTTTTTACTTCTTGTAACTATAGTTTAAGTATTTCTGCTGAAAAAACAAAAGAACCCTGCCCAAAATACAACCGAAAATGTAATGGATTTAATGGTTGTAATGGGAATTGTATTGTATGGAATGGATACTTTTTGTCTACTGGTATGTGATGGATTCTATTTGGTGCGATGGTAAATCCTATTGGAATAAAACACAAAACACACTACAAAGAGGAATTTAATAGAAAATTCTAATTCACAAATTCCTTGTTTTTTTCAGCAGGGATGGTATTTGCAGTAAAACCACAGTATCGACAAATTGACCATTTTCTCTATATAGTAAACACTCCAATTAAGCTATTTTTAGTAAAACCATAGTAACTAAAAATTTTCCATAGTTTCATTATAGTAGCTATAGTTTATGTTTGTAGTTAAAGGGGTGATATGACACGGCTAAAACAAATATTATCATTTATTTTAGATGCAATGCAATGTGTATACACTATTTATGTTCAAAAACGCTGTATTTTCCACATACCGTGCATGTTTGTATCTCCTCTTTGCCCCGCCTCTCTGAAACGCGCAGATTTTTAACAAAGCTCATCGCTCTGAAAGGCGAGGTGTGCTATGATTGGCCAGTTAACCAGTGCGTAGTGATTGGTCGAATACTGCAAGCGTGTGACGGAAATGTAACATCGGATATACCATACCTCTTACCATATCAGGTTCCAAAGCAATTGTACTGACAGGTGATAAAATGTCATCGGTACTTTCCTTATCAATTCGAGCCCGATTCTGTTCCGAAAAATAAAGATGATCAAGCCGATGCATGAACTTTGCCAGCACAACTTGAGCAGGATGTAAAGGATTGGTAAGGTTTTTAAAAAATATATTATGTTAAATAGCTTTACCTTTTATATATGAGGTTATAAAGATTTGCCGTTAGTGATCAACCAGTGTTACGCCAGTCGTCACGACTCAACAAAGACAATAAACCCCATTATAAACACGACATTTGTTGCCTCTGGTTGGAACATAATTACTGATTATTAGGACTTATGTTGTCTTTTTTCACGTTGCGGGCATGTCTGCATTTGCATATCACACAAAGAAACAACATGCGCTACAAACGACAAACTCAACTCGGGTTCCGTAACAAAATCTTTTACAATGAAAATATACTTACAGGCTGCGAATCTGAAGCGCCAGACTGTCTTGCGAAGTTGTAATGGTTGGAATTGCCCTACTTTTTAACAAAAGCTTTCGTGCACAGCCGGCCTTGATCTCTCCCAGGTTCATGAAGCAATCATCTGTGATAAAATTTAGTAAATATTTAATAGTAGCAGTACATTATAATGTAATTATTTATATATATATATATAATGCATTGTCTTTTCTCAAAGCATTGTAGCAAGAGCCTTCAGGTTGAAATGGTAGTTTATATGCATCCATTTCTTAAAATTGTTCACATTTGATATAGTTGTCATTAGGGGTGTAACGATACTTCATGTAACGATATTTCGCGATGCAAAAATGTTACGATGCGCATCGTAGAGAGATGGGGATATTTTACGATATGTTTAATTCTATTCGTTCAGCGGTCAAGACGCTACCTACTAGGAGTGTAACGGTTCTCGGTAAAAATTGAACCGCACGGTTCTCCACCAACGGTTCGGCACGTGATCCAACACGCTTGGACTGCGGCTCATCTTAAATCTGACGACACATTTATAATATGGTTCGTTAGAAATTATAATGCGTAAAACAGACTGACAAAGTTCAGCTAATGTATGTTTGTCAATGGATACACATTTAATACCTACAACAAATCAAATAACGTAGACAAATTTCAATAAGATTGACGTATGCCGTAATATAACCAGTCATTTATGCTTTCATCACCCGGGTGTTGTGAGCGCGCGAGTGCAGGTGAGACCTGAACAGCACATGTTGCTGTTTAAACTACACTCTTTCAAGCCTCGCCAATTTAAACATTTAAGTTCAAGATGATGCACAAGAAAACTTGCTTGCGCTCTGTGAGAAGACATGGCGCAAATATTGAGTTGTCTTTGAAGCGCTTAAACGTACATATTCACACACGAAGTAGGTCAACATGTCCCTCTTGTCGAGTATCTTAACAAACATAGTCAGTTATGTCTTAAGTGAACGTACGAAAAACAACGCATGTGTACAGTATCAGTGTACTGGATCTGTTTCATTCCTCTTAAAGCGACAGCAGCATATTCCTGCTGTCTGTTAAAAGTCAAGGATATCACTCACTGCTTGTGACTCAATAGCTTCTGTAACTTCAATTATGATTCATCTTTATTTAATTTGTACATATGCAATGTTATGTTTTATTTGATTACGTTAATCCATTTCTACCTTAAAAGGTGTATATATACAGGATCTTATTTAATTTTCTGCTTTGCTCTGTTGTTTTATTGGTGCTGTTACTTGTAGCTTGATTATTTGTTCTTATTTTTATTTGTCAGTAGTCCATTTTCCCTGAACATAGCACAAATCGAACCTAACGGAAACCGTGACCCTAAAACCGCGACACAAACCGAACCGTGGGTAATTTGAACCGTTACACCCCTACTACCTACCTATGTGCTTATCTCACATATGCGGTAGAGAGAGAAGTCTCTGGGAGAAGTGGAAGCACAAGACACAATCTGTGTCTCCAAGTGGTTTACAAAGCATCATATTTTCCTTCACAATCGCCGGTAAAACACAGCAAACTTGAAGCGTGACTGCAGGCGAGTCACCCCGAAACTCATTACAAAGGCAGCACAAACGTTTTTAAATGCCAATGTTAATTTATCCGCTAACGTGAGCTGCTGCATAACGTGATATGCAACATAAAGTATGCCAATAGAAACCAGCGCTGTTCCGATCAGAGAAGCGATGAAGTGAGTCGTACTGTATATTAAAAGATCGAATGACATGCTAAAAAACAAGTATGTGATCTGCATGATTGAAGAAATGTAATACAGTTTATGTAATATGTCTTTTTGAAAGATTTTTCTCATTCGTTACTGTCTTTTGCAAAGACAGACATGAGCCAATAGCGCTTGAGCGTGAGCTCTGTCAAGAGCATTTCATTGGTTGAATGTACTGAATGAACACGTCCTTCACTGAATGAACGAGTCAACTGAGTCAAAATGAGACTGAATGAACTGGTACATGTCGTTCATGGTCTAATATTCTCTGTGTTACAACAATTAGGGATGCACCAAAACGAAAATTCTTGGCCGAAGCCGAACATGATGTGAAACACTTGGCCGAAGGCCGAATAATACCTAACACCAAACATGGTTTTTTGCATTTCTTCTATTTATTAAGCCATTTTTTCACTATTGCATAAACTGAATAGTCAAAATGTGCTTTTTATAATTTGTCTTGCTTTTCAATGAAATACAATACAACTTAATATAAAATTGAGCAAAACAAAGTAAATTCAAACAAAAAATTGAGCCCTCTCCCTTCATGAATAGCCTATATTAATTAGGCCTATAACTGACTGGTAAAAGAATGTAATGTAAGTTACTCTGTACCCCTACAACAAAACACTTCGTTAAAAAGTGTCATTCCACATTAGGCCTATAAGATAAAAACACGAATAAACTAAAACTGTTGGATTATGATAGGCTACATTGCAAAATGATTTGAGAAAAAAAAACATCCAATGCAAGCAATTCTGACTGATGCTGACTGACAACCATTTCAGTTCACGTCTCTCCAAACTCCGCCCACAAAAGATGACTGTTCTCTCAGAAGGTGCACTCGTGGCTGGGATGCACAGAACATACTTTCATTCCGAAATGTACTTAAGTGCGGCAAGTCCCGTGCTGTGTCTTTCTCTGACACTTTAAAATGCTCCACACACACACACACACACACACACGC
>NC_079895.1:24428687-24523376 GCF_024868665.1 Triplophysa rosa | reverse complement strand
CTCTCTCTCTCTCTCTCTCTCTCTCTCTCTCTCTCTCTCTCTCTCTCTGCGCTGGTTGCTGCTTGATCGTATCACGAGTCATGTTCGGTAAAATTTCATGTTCGGCCATTTCACATATTCACATTTACCTTAAATCGTGTATGCACATTGCATTCCATCTAAAACAAACGATAATATTAGTTTTAGCCCTCTCATATGACCCCTTTAAGAGAGTACAATGCTATGGGATGTTCTCAATTCTTTACTACTGAAGGGGATTGCCATGACTTTTTGGGGCCTGCGCTGGTAAAATGAGGTCAAACAAATTATTTTATGAAGCGAATGCTAAAAGAAATAATCAAACGGCTGCTGATGACTCGTCACACGATCCAGCTTCTCCCCTGTCTGACTAAACTTTCTTCTTCCCGCTGAAGTAGCCAGGTTGGCGTGATGTTTAGTCCAGAGAGGTGTGTTTAGGGTGGGTTTTTATAGCAGCGCTGCCATGCTACTGGACTGCGGCCATTGGCTCGGCCCGGCACGATGAAATCCCTGGCTTGCACCAGAGATGGAAACTCAAGTCCGCGACTTGGACTCGAGTCGCACTTACGTCGCAAAAACAGAGACTTGCGACTTGACTTGGACTCGTGACTCATGAGACTCGTAAAAAACGCAAGTCATTTTGGTATAAAATTTTATTCACATTCCTCCTTTACCCACATGACAGCATCATACACCAGATTTTTCTATTATTTCCCAATCCATTATGTTCTGCAGCAAATGTAACAACAATTCATCTCTAAACACACAAAGTCAGCATTATTATACAGTATATACGCGCAACGCATCTGGAGGACGCGTGTTCATCATCAAAGAGTTATATAACCGAATAAAATGTAGCCAAGTCTTACTTTAGTAGCTCCTGTCCAAACCATTTAAGTGGAGCAGATATGATAATGGATGATTAACTTTAAATAGTTTACATTAGTGTTAATTTCGTTGACGAAAACTATTTGACGAATTCGTTAACAACATGTTTTCACTGACGAAAACGAGACGATAACTAAATATAATTAATGCTTGATAACGAAACTGTAATAAAAATATACTGACATTTTTGTCAACTTATAAAAATGAGACGAAAATATTCTTGTCCGACCTGGCGGACATCAGCTTGCGCGCATGTGATACTTATCTCATATAAGCGGTAGAGAGAAGTCTCTGCTCTGGGTAAAGATGAACCACAGACATATGTATTCTGTGTCTCCACGCGGTTTACAAAGTGTATTTTCCTTCACAATCGCCGGTAAAACTCTGCAAACTTGAAGCGATGTTAACTTATCTGCTAATGCAAGCTGCTGCATAACGTGAAATGCAACATAAAGTAACAGTTAAGCCAAAAGAAACCAGCGCTATCCTGTACTGATTAGCAAAGTGATGAAGTCGTATTGTACATTAAAAGATTGAATGACATGCTAAAGTTCAAAGCAAGTATGTAACATGTTTGCATGGTTGAAGAAATGTAAGACAGTCTGTGTAATATGTCTTTTTGACAAATATTTCTCATTTAGTCTCAAGCAAAGAGTGCAGCTCTGTTCTTCAAAGAGGCATGCCATGAGCCAATAGCGCTCGAGTGTGAGCCCTGTCAGAGTGATTCATTGGTTGAATGTACTTAAAGAATACCCCCATTTATTGCACTAATCATTTAAAGGCGGGGTAATCGATTTCCGAATTACGCTTTAGACAACTGAGTCGGGCCGAGTACCAAAACAACCTTGTAGCCAATCAGCAGTAAGGTGCACAGTGCACAGGACGAACATTAGCCGAGCCGAGCGCTGACGAAAGCGAAAGATGGGGGTAGGGGTGTGTTTGTTTTGGTGATTTGAACACCAACAACGGCTAAGAGAAATCGGACACCCCGCCTTTAAGTCAAATGAGATTGAATGAACTGGTACATGCGTTCATGGTCTAATATTCTCTGTGTTGCAACGATGCATATCCAGTAGTTACTGAACTTTTCTGAAAATGAAAGGTAATGACCTAGTTTAATTTCATTCTAAGGTAAAGTAACTTATGTCAAAACAGTTAAATCTTTGTTTGGAACATTTCATTACACAAAGTACATGATTTAAACCATTTCTATTTTAGTAGACTAAATGTAATGTAGATTTAGTCAACTAAATTGTTTTTCAAATTTCATCGACTAAAACTAGACTAAAACTAAAATGATGGGGATGACTAAAATTAAATAGCATTTTCGTCAAAAGACTATGACTAAAACTAAATCAAAACTGGCTGTCAAAATTAACATTTACATCTCTGAATACATTACGCTTTGTTGCAGCTCTGGCTCCAAAGAAATTTAACCAGGTGCCATCCCTTCGCACAGATAGGCATATCATGTAATTCATTACATCATTATTGCACATAAAATTTATTTTGATTTTGCACCGGTAAATGTGGCGCAAAGACCTAGTAAAAAGAAGAAAACACAGGCTATCACACCAGCATCAGCACTGGTTCAAACTGTATAAAATACCCAAGACCCATTCTGTAGAGTTAATTAGTTGTAATGTTTCTAAACTGATTTAGCTTCATACACTGTGAATTACAATAACTATCTGAGAGAACTATTGCTAAAAATAGAACAGAGACTTGAGATGTGACTTGGACTCCACCTCAGAGACTCAAGACTTGACTTGGACTCCACTTTAAAGACTTGAGACTTGACTTAGACTCGACCTCAAAGACTTGAGACTTGACTTGGACTTGGACCTCCGAGACTTGTGAACATGTCTGGCTCGCACTGGCCCCCATATGGAAAAGCGGCTGACGCACATTAGCTGTGGCGAGCTAAATGTTCTATACCAGGCTCTCTGATTGGCTAGTCCCTTGTCATGTGCAGAGAGGTATGTCAGATGAAGAACGGAAATAAGTTCCTGTATACATTTCTTTGTTCTGATGAACACAAAGAACGTATATTAAAAATAAATATGCGTTATTAATGACATATATGAAATGATATTGACAATGAAATCAGACTGTATGTTCGTCTTGTTTGAACCTTATGTCTTGGCTTTAAACTGAATCTAATTTGACTCTAGGAAAGTCTGCAATCGTTATAAATGAGGTTATAAAACATTTCAAATATATATTTAATATCTAATAATTCACTCGTGAGATAATTAGCTGTGCAACAGGATATTGTACAGTCAGCCGGTTGTCTTGTTGCAAAAGAAACCACGAGACCCTCTGATTAGCATTTGATTCTTTTAATGAATATTTATTTAGTTAAAAATCACAAAACCGTTTGCAGTTACAAGAATTTCAGTTGATGCAAGAAAATCAGAGACCCGAATCTAATATACACTGCTAAAAAAAATCTAAAACATCACAGTATAATACCAAGTCAGTTAATATCAATCAACCCGGTAAGGAAGCGTAAGTGATTATGAATCATTTTCACTTGCTTTGGTGCAAATAACAGTACAGGTACACTGGAGAGGCAACAGAAAAAGTGGTCCGGGGAGACTCATTCTTAGAGGGTCGCACAGACCTCAACATGTTTTTAAGTATCAGGATGAAATCCTCAGAACTATTGTCAGGGCCTGGTGCATGATAATGCCCTGCCTCATGTGGCCAGAGCCTGTAGGTAGTTTCTGGATGATGAATGCATTTATGCCATTGAATTGCCCTCACGTTCCGCAGACCTATATCCAATTAAGAACCACTGGGATCTTATGTATCGGAAGCCGTCAAGTTGCACCATAGACTGTCCAGGAGCTCACTTATGCTCTGATCCAAGTCTGGAAGGAGATCCCCAAGACACCATCTGGCAGGGGGGACTGAACTACTGCACAAGCACACAATACATCATCACATTATCCCTTCGTGTTGTTTACATTACGCACGTACGCACCGCTTGCCAACAAAACACAGACACATGACTTACACATGAGTTTGACTTACAGTAGTTCATGTCCGGCATCTTTTAGCGCTGGGACCGCGGCATCTATCGGTTTCAAATGATCTCCAAATCCAGCGTTATATCCACGTTTATATAACATCCATCACTGAAATGCCGTGAAAAAAACAAACACACCTCAACTTCTCTCACTATCTCAAGAGTAACGAGCTGCAGCTGCAGGCCCACAGCGCAGCCCATCTTGACGCAGCGCAGCCAATCTTGATAATCAGGTCTTCATATCGCTCGTCGGTTGGCGCGTGGGCGGGCTATTTCTTTCGCCTTGCCGTGGGCGTGCTTTTCTGGGAGAATTGCCCAATAAAAGGAATAGGATCCCTGTTACGAAACAGGGATCCAGCTTATAAAAAACTTTCCGAAACAAGTTGGAGTGCTGAGGGAGTGTGTCAAGCACAGAAATACTACGTCATACCTCCAACTCGTTTTTTAACAAGTTGACCATGTTAAGCATGAGAAGACAGCACGTTTAACAGTGTAAAGAAGTCCGAATGCATGAAATAGCATGTTACCCCATCTTTAAGAGACCATTCCAAATTTTCATTTAATCAGCATTTCTACACTCTACATAACAGTGAATAACATTTGTGTTCAGTTAAGGACAACACATTAATGTCCATTTACTGTCATTTCAAACCTTTATGAGAGCTTATGCAACTTATTTTGTGACATGACTGTTTTGAACGGTCCTAACTCAATTACTAAAACAAACGAAACAATCTCCATGTGAATTCTCAGCTATACTGTATTTTAGAGCAATGAACCCCAATAAATCATTCAGGACAGATTTATAGTCCTTAATTCTCACACTAATTATTGATAATAAAAGATTAGTCACGGGTGTAAAGAGGAAATATCAGACCACACCGCCTACACAGATGACCTCCCTACATGATTTGGGTGGTCTGGTTTATCATACGATTTTAAAATAATCTCTACCAAATGTGTTAAAATCTGCTTCAGATTAATTTAAACACAGTCAAAATATTATTCTCTATGACTAAATAAACCTACATGTACATGAGGTTAAACTAATTATCATAAACAGGGTTTCAGATGATGTCAGGGTCAGATCATGCAGGAATACAGTATATCCATAAGTATGTCTACAATGCATGGCAAACTCTTCCTGAAAAAAAAGATTATATTGCCTATCAAAGTGGGGAAAATTAAATTTTATATTTCACAAAATGACACGTATGTTGTTTTTAGCTTTCTACACCAGAGGGCAGTATTGCTCTTTACACAGTCAGAGACTGGTTACGGTTGTTGTTTTCACATATTCTAAGAATTAACACTTAAAAATGGAATAATAATTTATAATTAGATACTTTGACTGAAATTGCATTTTTGCTTTATACAGTACATACAATTTAATTTCTGCTTTTATTTCAAATGTATTTTTCACAATTATTCATTGTTGCAATGCAGCAGTATAGAAAACGCATCATGTTTTCATTGTAGTGTACATATATTGCAGAAGACGGATCAGTGGGTTTGGATCATGCCTATTACCCAAGTTCATTGAAACGTATCCTTACATTGTTGACCTGGGTTGGCCTTATTCCCCATGTTACCGGATCCAATCCGGTTCAGATCTAAAATCTAAACATCCCATGACCAGGTTGGCTGAGGTGCAGCCAAGGAAAATCAAAGTGCTTCAAACCACATCTGAACCTCTGTAACGGACATGTCCTATTACATTAGCCATCATTAAAATGCATTTATTATCACAGGTTTTTGTGTTCGTATTACTTGGCAGGACTAAAGGGGTTTCAATGAGTGATTAATATGAAGGAAATACCTTTATAGCAGTTTCTCAGTCTGTGAATTGTGTCCCCTTTAAAGGAAACACCAAAATCTGTTTTACTCAGTTCATAAAACAATGTAGATCATTTGTTCTGCATTAATATTCAATTAAAACCGCTCTGTATTCTTAAATGGTCATTTATAACCCTAATGAGAGATCCATAGGTTCACTTCTGAATTATAAGAATGCTGTTTGAAGTCACTGAGCATTCTGTAATGTTTGAAAAGCTTGTTAGACACGAAACAGTAATTTCCATAGTGTTTTTCAAGATTAATTCTCTCCATTGCCAATGCTCTCATCCATCTTTAGCAATGTGATTGATTAGTCTGCGTATCCCAGCTTGTCCATCAATTAATTTCTATGCCATTCGGGTGTATGACCAACATATCTCTATTAATCTTACCCTGCACTCTCACTGTTTTCCTGGGCTCATGCATTCAAGTATGGAAGTGATCAATGGCCCGTGGGTTTTGTGTAAAAACTGTTGAGATTTATGAGTCTGCTGAGGTCTGAGTGATGAATGCTCTGGCTCTGTTCCGTGTCTACGATTTTGCGGGTCCTCATTACAAGTGATTGGAATACATGATTATAATCAATATTACTTCTGTACAGGACCTATGTTATGATTGAACAACCTGTTTTTTTCTAAATAGGGTCAAATTACAGAAAAATACTTCAAATTTACAAGAAAACTTTTAAATGTCATTTTAAATGACAAAACTGTTATTTTACAGTATTTTACTGTGAAATACGGGGGGGGAAAGACTACAAATGTACCAAAAAAAAGAAAAACGTGTAATTTTATGTGACAGAACTGCTGCCAGAAAAGTGCTTTTTATGGAGCTTTTTACAGTGTATTTTTGAAATACAGAAAAAAAACATCAAATCACATTTTAAATGACAAGACTGTTATTTTACAGTATTTTACTGGTGTCCCAGCTGCTAGAATACATATGACATTTTTTAACTGATGTTTTTATTGTGTATTTTTGAAATACGGGAAAAAGATGTAAAAAAAACTGCAAATGTACATTAAAAACATAATTTTACGTGTCAAACTGTTATTTAACAGTATTTTACCTAGCTGCCGTAAAATTGCCGTATTTTGTCTGGGCATTTCAAGATGATTCACATTACTTGTTTATTTCCTAGATTTATACTATCAGATGTGAATGGAAATGGCTTGAGATCAGCAGTGTCCGGACCATCTGGAACTGTCTAAATTCAATTCTCTGTTCGTTTCCTTACCGCCCGTTTCTTCAGCTCTTACTATAGGAAAATGTATATGAGAGCAATGTGATCAACTATTCTTTTTCTGCCTTACCTACACATGTGGGAGTTGCAAATATAACACCAGATCAGTGAACGCAACTCAACGTTCAGACTGTTCAGAATTTCACCTGGTCTCCGAGGAAGTTCATTCTGTCGAAGCTAAAAGGGTTACATGGTTTGTGGATGGGAGTCGGTCTCTCTACATCAATGTGACAACAACACTGCCGTCCCATAGAGACAAGAGAGGTTGTAGACCCCCATAGTCCCTTGCATTTGACTGTAACAGGTCTTGATAGATTACTTGCAAAGCGCTTTGGCTGCTGGCCTGTTATTTGAGCCCTGTGAGGCGGTCTCGCCCTCCGGCTGGTGATTTACTGCCTTCTGCCTCTGTAAATCAATCTGCGGTGAGTCTGTGGGCCTTCCTCTCTTCCCTGCCGCGACTCGCTGAGCTACTTAATGTCACATGCTCGGTGATGTATGGAGGGCCAAATATTTGATTTGGCGAAGCACTCAAAAATGATGCAAATTCCAACGCTGTCTTTAATAGAAATTAGTGTTTAACAGATGATTTTATGTTATTGATAAATAGACAATATTTTAAGGATGCGTTGGGGGTAATGATATGGAATATCTGTATATCTCCGTATCCGTAAGTAATTTACAAGTTTATGTATGATTTGAAGAAAAAATTGGTCTTTTGATAGGGTCACTAAACGCATAAAATGAAATGTAACTAACAGCAGGCCGATAAATATATACAGTGCTCTTTTTAAGAGAGTAGAAACTGTCAGCAAACCATCTGGAATGTGAAAGATACATCTCATAATAATTATCTGTGCATTGCAGTTAGTGCTAAATGCAAACAAGGTGTTTTAAAATGAAAAATAACAACGAAAGTGGTGATTAACATTTCATCAATAGGCTTAAATGGCAATGTAACCCTCTTCCATCATACGCGAGCGGGCTAAGAGCCGAAGTCTAGCCGTTTTTTCTTTTTTCCCGCTTTACCCAGCAGGCCCATATTCTAAGATTTATGCAGCAGAATAAGGACTGATAAGCCTTCATCTGTTCACCGTGTGAATTATTCCCTGCTCTCACTATCTCTCTCACCCTACAGAGCCTGGCTTCGTATGGCTGTATGGCAGAGGGAAGAAATCATGTCCTTCACAGCATCATGGCCAGCAGCTGAGATTGTGTGTGTGTGTGTGTGTGTGTGGCCTGCCGGCAGAAATGTGTCAGTTGGTCTCTCCTGACTCTCCGTTCTCTCCAGATTGCAGCACAGACTGTGAGACGCTAACGTATTCACGCCACATTTCCAGTCTTCCTTCAGAAGTGGCATGAAACAGGGTATTAAGACATTATCTGGGGGAGTGTCATCTCTGAAATGAAACACAAAATCAAGAGAATCTTTTTGCTTGTAACGGGTTACGTTGTGAAATTTGTGAGTTGAGTGACCTGTCATGAGAAGGAAAATGAATCAGCCAGGCCTGAGTTTGTCTGTCTGTTAGGATACGGATCTCGAGGATTAACCCAATGACTCAAGCTTCCCTTACAGGACAAGCAAGACATTTGTCATGTTTTTCTCGACTTTTAACTTTTCTGCATTTCTGTTCTCAGAATTCTTATAAAGTATAAAACAGAATCAGAGGCCACTTGGAGGCAGTAAACCAAATTCTTTGGTATCCACCAAGAATTGACCTTGAAGGTAATTTTCTACCTAACAAATACACACATATTATAACAGAAATCATTAAAAACAACAACAAAATGTTCTTTAATTCTACAGCGAGATAATGACACTGCCCATATCAGTATAAAAAAAACAATCTAAAAAAGGTCTCATGGGACATTGTTATTAGGCACTATCGTTAAATTAAATAGCTCAATAATCTTGAATAAATTAAATATAGATGGCTGGGAATAACACATTCTGCATGACATCGGTAAGTATAACTTGTAATGCTTTATCTTCGCCACTAGGTGTCAGTATAAGTCCATGACAACCGTTATATCGGCATGCCGAATATACTTTTCTCTGCCACAGTAAATCCGAAAGTATGATGTACTAAGCAGTATTTACGAAAAAGTTAGCGAAAAATGGCTGCTGCCGTGTTTTTATTTCGCGTGAGGTCACGTGACAGGAGTGCCGGCGCAGCTGTTATAACGTTATTAGAAAATAGCGTGCAGATACAGTTCAGACACCTTTACACTGGATTGCCAACCGCCAATAAAACCAAAAGAAGAAGATGATACAGTACACGCCTTGTATGTTTTATAAAAACTTGTGTGAGTGACTGCAACAACGGTAACGATATTGCACCAAATGCATCACCTACCGTCACATTATGCAAATCAGAAGCAGCGACCGCCTGCACGTGCATAAAATGAACGTGACAGACACAAAAACAGACCATCTAGTCCGTTTTTTATTTGCCCAACAGCTCCAGTTGAATTACGACACATTCTCTGTTTCATTCATATTTTACAGTACTATTACATTTGTCTTTATTCACGCCGTTTTTTGCCACATCATTTATTCTCTTATTGCTGTTGTTTAGACCCCGGTTCCACATCAGTCACAGTGTTTGTTTAATTCAGGGTGACAAATGCCAAGTTACTTTTTAATTACACGTATGAATCGCCGTGTTATTAAAAAACAAATTCGTTCCCAGATTGAGGGTATAATGAGCATTATTAGGCAGTTTCATTACCGAAATCCAATCTCACTTTGGCCAGTGGGGGGAAATAACCGTTCCAGCACAGAATAATACACACGGTCTGAACGCGGTTTTGATGTCTCTGCAGTCTAAACGTGATGCCTTTAGAATTCCGACCGCTTTTTGAACATAAATTAGCATTTAGACAAACCATCAGCCCAAAACAGAGAAGTCTAGCATGTTATCCTGCATCTAAATGGCTGTTTGGCTCCAGCGTGGACTCTAGTATGCAGCAGGCTGTTAGTCGGATGAATTTTGCTTTAATTCTGTGCCGAGGCTTTAGGGCGCCGTTTGTTTTTCCAACACTGACATTCATCTCCCTCCTACCTCTGCTTTCCCCACCTCATCACCACACGCTGGCATCAGTCAGCTTTATGTACGAGGCATCTGACATCTAATGTCATGCATAATCTTGACAAACAGTCCTTTTCCATGCATGGGAATATACAGCCTGAAACAAATAGGCCCGCTTGCTGTTTCTTCGAGTCTAAACCGAGATGGCCGTGATGATAATGGCAACTAAAGGGAGCCATCGCTCTATCAGTATGACTCAACATTACAGAAAAGGTATTACAGCATTTTCAGCACCCAGGCGAGACGTATCCCACCTTAAGCTGTTTGGATTTTATCGCATTACGCATTTTTAATTTAGCTCGGCTCATTCATTAAACTCGGAGAGGAATCAACAAAGACGAGTAATTAAAGCTAACAGGGCGGATCTAGTCACTATTGAGCTCAACTTTAATACACCTGAAGAATAAATAATTAGAGCATGATATTAAAAAATGAAAAGATAAAAGCCAAAGTGTCTATCATGCTCAGAGACGTGCCGAAGCCAAAAAGAAGAAGAGGGAACAGGTAAGCTCGTCGCTGGCAATGAATCTAAAAATCAGTCGATAAGATTTAATTGTTTTCCTGCACATGGCTGAATCTATCCATTGTACCTGCAAAAGTAAGAAGATTATCTTCTCTGGAAATTAAATCTGACGTTTGGATCGTGCTGTGTGAAAAATAAGTCAAACTCAAGCACGTTGAATGATTCTCATGTGTAAGCAGACGAATACAATTCTGTTTCTCTTATGCAAAGTTGAAATTCTTTCTTGTCTCATCTTCTAATAGTTGTGGTCTCTTAATTGGGTTTAAAATGGCTTTGTTCTGCTGAAAACGAAGGAAGGTATTTGGAAGAATGTCAGTAACCGAACAATATTATCCCCCATTGACTGCCATAGTAGGGAAAATAAACACTATGGGATTCAATGGGGGATGAGATCTTTACGACTGTTTTAGGCCCCTGCAGAAACCCTGCTAAAGTTTGCTTGTCACTCATCTTTATCTGGAGGGTAACAGTTTCACCTCTTGTGCCGGCACAGTTATTCAGTCCTACACTTTGATCTGCCCATATCCCTCTGCATTGAGGAGCGAGTGCAATATTTGAGTGATTTTAAGCTCTTTGAATGAGTGTCACATGAGTTAGGAATAGCCCAGTTTTGACATTCCCATAGAGACCGGGTTGTGTGTCAGTGCAGTGTAAGTGAAGAAAGTTGACACAGTCTGCCTTACACCCTCTGGCTCAACTTGTCACTCACCCCGATGCCCTGCACAAGCCAATAATTACTTTTCCAATCATAGCAGCCCAGAATCCCACCACAGGGACCCTCGATCTGAAACACACTGTTAAAGAAACACCACATCACATCCTTCCTGTCTCTCTTTCTTCTCGTTCTGTTTCAGTGTGACACGCTCACTCTTGTCTGTTTACAGAACATGGTAGTGGTTTGAAGTGTGACAGTCACAACCAATAGGCCCTTTTCACATGACGTCACGCATCTTCCGTTCTGCCGCGAAGCAGTGTATCGTTACTTCCGCTAGCGCCTCAGAAAGGAGTTTACCAAGTCCCTTGCACCGCTACCACAAAAACACCTAGATTATGTACAACATCTTGCAGACAAGATCAAAGCTAGATGATTGATACAAATTCTTCGTTGAACAGTACCTGTTTGATTGTGAAGGTAAGTGTTTTGTTTTCTTTTTGTGTTAGCGAAGGTGCTAGGATAAGTACTTGAATAAGTGTTCCGTCAGTTTTTTTCCACTGTTGTTAAATTCCAGCGCTACGGCAAATGGAAGTTCTTCTTCTTCATGTTTGTTGCAAGACGGATGTTATGACACACTGCTTTGCGAAAAGGCGGAAGTTAAGTGACGTCATTGTGAAAAGGGCCTATCGGAAGAGTTTTGTTTTTTAGTTTACCGTAATGTGGGGCAGTTTTAATAGGATTTTATCATTTATGTTAAAATTCTGTCATCAACTATTTACCCTCATGTCATTCAGAACCTGTGACTCTTTTTTCTGTGGAACACAAAGGAAGATATTTTGAGAAATGTCTCAGTGGTTTTGTGTCTTTATGGATTGAACCACATGACATAACTCCTCAGTGTAGTGTATCTGTACCTTGCTGGCAGCGTGGTACTATATTTACCACTGTACTTCCCACGTATTATTTGCTCAATTTTATCGCACGTGTATTGATTTGTTGTTGCTGATATGCTGGCTTGTGGAGGTGAAAATAGAATCGTGTCAAAAAAGCGAAAGGAAGAGAGGGAGAGAAAGCAGACGTGTGAATGTGTCTCTAAATTTAAGCTACTGTGCCAGCGAAAAAGGATTGGCGTGTGTGTCTGAAGATTACGTTTTTGCTGATGTGCTGCTTTCCAAAAGCGAGGCTTGTGTATGACATTAATTTCGGCTTACTGTGGTACAGAGAAGATTAGAGCAGCAAACTGTCCCGAAAATACTCACAATCTACTCGTTCCCCGCTATTCTGTGAAAGTGTAAAAAAGTGATGATGTTTATATCTGTAATCTATATTACTCATTATCATGCTTCATGTATAATACTCAGAAATGTTTATGCATAACAATCAAGAATATGAAAAGTGGAGTCTGACGATCATTCCAACCGTAATGGACTCATGGGGGGGTTCGCGGTGGGTTGACTAGGTACAATCTATTCCCCTGTGCCTGTACTGTTTGCTTCTGTTTATTGTTTCATCTTTGCTTCAAAGATTCAATTTGAAGGGCTGAGATGGGATTTCTACTCTCTGGGGAAAAGAATTCTCAGGTGCCAAGACAAAATCAAGAGCAGATATCTTCTTCAGGAGTTTGAATCAATATTCAGACTCCAGACAGTCGAACCCAGTGCCTCCTGTAAAGGTAAAGGTGCACACAGTCTCTTTTAGCTGTGCTGAAATATCTCACTCAATTCTTCTGACTCAACTCTGAAAACATCTCTGAGCCATATGACATTTCTTTCACACTCACAAAGACACTCTTTCCCAAAGACTTTTGTAGGTTCAAAGGCCAATCAAAGCTTCATACAAAACCACATGTGCTGAGTTTGTTTATCTGTGTGGATATGTTTTCACTGATCTTGAGATCTGAGAACAATGTGTTTATGAGGTTGCTGTAAAACCACTTCCTTTAACATTATCATCTATGGTTACAGTAAATGCCAGCTGGAACAGAATCAAAGTAGGCACATTTTTTCGTTTCATTGTCCTTTTACAGTGGGGTGCAGTGTAAGGGAGTTTCTTGAAGTGCTTGGAACTTTATAGACATGATCATGTTCACCCACTTCTTCAGAAGGATTTTTCAAATATCTGTTAGAATTTATAGTACTACGTACATGTCAGTATACTGTATATTTGATTAAACGGAACACTCAGAATTTCCAAAGTATATATATATATATATATATATATATATACTGTATATGTGACCCTGGATCACAAAACCAGTCTCAAGGAGCACGGGAACATTTTTAGTAAAAGCCAAAAATACATTGTATGGGTCAAAATTATCGATTTTCCTTTTATGACAAAAATCATTAGGATATTAAGTAAAGATCATTGTCGTGGTTCTGCCACAAGACCAAGAAAGACATGACAAGAGAGGCAGAACCATGACAGAACCCCATGTTTCATGTGGACAGGGGTAATTTTGGCCCTTATGGCCTTCCATACACCCTCTCCGGTCTCGTCTCTGTTCCCGCCCTCTCGTCTCTCTTTCTTGTTTCATGCCCTTCACCTGTTCCCCTCTTGATTTATCCCCTTTATAATGCCCTTGTGTTTTCTGTCCTGTGCTGGTTCATTGTTATCTGTATGGTGAGTTCCTGTTCCGTGTCAAGTCTAGTTTAGTTAATTGTAGTCCTTGTTAATGTTATCTTCAGTCTGGTTTCAGTGTAGTTAGTCTTAGTCCTGTCTTGTCATGTTGTGATATTCTCTTGTTTTATTGTGTTACCCCCTCGTGGGTTTTTGTTTTGTCCTTTATTAAAATGTCTTGTTAACCTCTTACCCGCTGTCTGCGCCTGGGTCCTCTGTATCCCTGTGTCTCACCACCCCCCGTACCGTGACAATCATGTTCCATGAAGATATTTTGTAAATCTCCTACCCTAAATATATAAAAACTTTATTGTTGTGAGTGGATGGCCTTCTACAGCGCCTTTGATAGACAACTTTAAAGGCGATTTTCTCAATATTTAGATTTTTTTGCACCCTCAGTATCCAGAGTTTTAAACGGTTGCAGATATTATCCTATCCTAACAACCTATACATCAATAGAAATTTTTATTATTCAGTGTTCAGATGATGTAAAAATCTCAATTTCGAAAAATTGACCCATAAAATAATTTGTGAAATTAGCTTGAAATGGATAGCGCTTCTCCTTTTTGGTTTTCGATGTATGATGTAGTGTTTGGATAATTTGACTCACGTTGTTGACTGTCCTATGTGCATCTTGAAGTGACTGAGTTAAAAATGCCATTGTTTCCTATGGACCGGACATAACAGAATAAACAAGAGTCGTTTCGTATGTTTTACATCTCGTCCACGTCGCATTCTTTGCGATCATCAAATTGCAACGTCTCAAATCGCTTTTTATTAAACGCTCAAACCAGCAACCCAACTGTTCTTGATGTGACCTTTTCAAAGTTTTACTTATATACTGTATATGTTATTCAGTCATTATTGATACTGAACCAAGTAATTTTGCCATCTTACCAGTAACTACCCCTTTTTTTTATAATTTTGCTAAAATAAAGGTTAAACACAAAATGTTAATTGACCTTCTCACGGCTATGATGATAGTCTCAGGAGAGTGATTGTGGTTTAAAAGGTTCTTAGCACAACATGTGATCAGACTAGTAATGTCAGAATTAAATCAAATTTATTAGCATGGCTATCAACTCACTGACAGGTCTAAGATCAGTTCCGAGATACTTATGAGACCCCACCTCTACTGTTTAACCTTTTAGAGGCTCGGGAGAGAAGATAAAAGCAGCAGAGGTAAAGTTGCTGACTGTGATTGTTAAATGCAAATGGAAGGCCCTGTGTTCCAGGTTATCGATGTTGGTTCATTAGTCATGAGAGTGAGAGCCTGTAATTGCTGACTGTCCATAACAAGGACAACTCCCTCTGGACATTTCTATAATGACAGAGCGATCGGGGTTGGACCCAATGTTTCTTGTGATTGACAGACCAAAGCTTGCAAGGCCAGGGATATTTATGCTCACAGATAATCTGCAGTAAAAGCATGTACTGACCTAAACTAAAACGGTCAAATGGTCTCGTTCACTATAATTGTGTACAAGATTTCAGGTTTTTCTTGAATTTCCATTGGATTCAACAAGTGCATAAATATAACCTAAATAATTTTGTATACATTTAGTTTTACATTAATAAATCTGTATAAATGTAAATAAGGATACTTCAGCGTTGTGCATTAGTTATGAAAAACACCCAAACTATCTCCAATTATGCAGAACCTCATATACAGAACCTACTTTTGAGTTAAAACACGTACAATTTATTTTCGGGCCAATTTGATTTTTATATAAATAGCTGAATGTTTTATGCACCTTGTGCCCATCATTTTGGCATATATTTGAAGAGTCTGGTTCCAAAATTAGAGAACTCCGTTTTTAATTTTTTTTAAAAATCATGTTTTTTTATTGTGCATTCCAATGAATATAAATCAAACTGCAGTTGGTTTGTTTTAATTTAAGCTATAATAACTCAAAAAATACAGCTAACTTACACAATAAAACACAATTAAAACATAAAAAATTCAGCTCATTTTAGTACCAAACTCTTCATTTGTTTTTAAGAAATGAGAGGTTAAAAAAACTTCAGAAAATGGTGAAATTATCGACGAATCTCAATTTCTACTGATGTGGTAGAAGTCGATCTTGAAGTTCAAAAAATCTCTCAGACAAAGAAGGTTCAGGTGTCAAGGAGTTAACGTTATTTGATCAGGCCAAACAAAGTGAGATGTCCTCAGTCATCTGAAAACTTAGTGTTTTCCAGCCTGTAGTTATAGTGAAACTTANGGAAAGGAGGTGCTTTCCTAAACCAATCAGGAAATTCCCTTTACCTTTTATTTTTTATTATCCAATCATTCTCGTCTGCCACTATTATTTTCTAGGCAACAAGGTTTGTATCTAATAGTGGAATGTCGACCTTTGCTTGGTTTTTAAAAATAAGTTTTCCAGTTGGTACCAGTTTCCAGGCCACAAAGTGAACTACATGTTCAACCTTTTGAACTTTATCTAGGTCAGGCCTCAATCAGATCTCAAAGACATCACTGAATTTTGTATTGCTGAAATCTGTTCTATACTTGGTTAAAATGATTAAAAATATACTTATAGTTCAAACAACACTCAAATCTGTTATATACTTGGTTAAAATGATTAAAAATATACTTATAGTTCAAACAACACTCAAATCTGTTCTATACTTGGTTAAAATGATTAAAAATATACTTATAGTTCAAACAACACTCAAATCATCAAATCATCTTCATATATTCATTGGTAACACTCGATCATTGGTCTGATTATTAACACATCTATGGTAATATCATTCCTATGAATACTTCTTATAAGTGGGGTGTACAACAGAGCCCAAAAGTGCATATATGCACAAAATGACACAAAATGATCAGAATTATGCACAATATATTCCCCCCTTTGGGGCTCCATAAGAGTCCCACACATGATTAAGTCTACTAATTTAAGAGGAATATCTACTACAAAGAAAATATATCTGCATGAGCAAAATGAATCAATATCAATGATTATACTTATTGTAGGTATGAATGCAAGCTATAAAAGATAAAAATCCAACTGACCCATCTTGGTCATCTACTAACACGGATAACACCTGCTTTTAATCCAATTACTTTAGTAACTTTTTTACTCTAACTGCAAAGAGTTGATCAATTGCAAAGAGCTGATCATCACTGACTGAGTAGACCATCATCTGATGATGAGGACCAGATGGAATAACTCCTTACATGCATGCATTATGCAAGGCCACAAAACACACAATTCACAATTGGTGATATAATACACGCAGCAAACATCAATATGTTATGCAGATTAGGGAATATGCTGTTAAACCAGCCCAAATGGAAGAGTTGTGTCATCATTCTTGCATCAGTGCAATGTAATATTCTCTATTCCTTGTTCGATAAGATGTCCATCCGCGTCATTGTCTGGTATGTAGGTACAACAAGTCTCTCCTACCATAACACAAACACCTCCTTGCGCTGCAGTGAGTTGATCCAAAACCATCCGATTCTGGAGAGCAGTAAGTCTTATTCCTCGCAGTTCCTCTCTGATTCCCTCCATCATGATTTTCGTGTGTTGATAAATGAAGACAGCTCATATCTGGTGATTTCCACTTCTTCCATCAGTGATTCCATTCCCAGTGCTGGAAGGAAAGCAGCCACAAGCTTCTCAGCAATAGTCCATATGTGATGATTCTTTGGCACTGGGCTTTCTCTCATGAAGTTGATTAGGTCTCTTCTTGTTCGTTGTTGATTCTCCATTGATCGATGTGGTAAGATAATGGCACCACCATGCAGTTGGACTAAAGCACAAAGTCCTGTCCACCCTCTGGTAAGGATAAGTACACACGATAGCCACACAGCCAATAGTGTCCCTCAACGACACCTGTACCTTGTTGATCTGGAACATGCACAGTTGAGCATAATGGACATTTTGCTCTTCCTTTCTCTGAAGTCAAAAGATATTTGTAGGCCACAAGTGGCTGTGGTACTTCATGGGTAGTTGTAGAAATGCCAGGTTTAGGATTCACTTGATCTGCTGTTCGAAGAAGTCGATCTTGAAGTTCAAAAAATCTCTCAGACAAAGAAGGTTCAGGTGTCAAGGAGTTAACTTTATTTGATCAGGCCAAACAAAGTGAGATGTCCTCAGTCATCTGAAAACTTAGTGTTTTCCAGGCTGTAGTTATAGTGAAACTTAGGAAAGGAGGTGCTTTCCTAAACCAATCAGGAAATTCCCTTTACCTTTTATTTTTTATTATCCAATCATTCTCGTCTGCCACTATTATTTTCTAGGCAACAAGGTTTGTATCTAATAGTGGAATGTCGACCTTTGCTTGGTTTTTAAAAATAAGTTTTCCAGTTGGTACCAGTTTCCAGGCCACAAAGTGAACTACATGTTCAACCTTTTGAACTTTATCTAGGTCAGGCCTCAATCAGATCTCAAAGACATCACTGAATTTTGTATTGCTGAAATCTGTTCTATACTTGGTTAAAATGATTAAAAATATACTTATAGTTCAAACAACACTCAAATCTGTTATATACTTGGTTAAAATGATTAAAAATATACTTATAGTTCAAACAACACTCAAATCTGTTCTATACTTGGTTAAAATGATTAAAAATATACTTATAGTTCAAACAACACTCAAATCATCAAATCATCTTCATATATTCATTGGTAACACTCGATCATTGGTCTGATTATTAACACATCTATGGTAATATCATTCCTATGAATACTTCTTATAAGTGGGGTGTACAACAGAGCCCAAAAGTGCATATATGCACAAAATGACACAAAATGATCAGAATTATGCACAATACTACATGAAAACATTTTCTCACGTTTTACTTGTATAGGGAATGAACCTCATTCTTCTCTGAAATCAGGTTATGCTGTTCATGGTTTCTATGTTGTAAGGAAGCTGCGATTGTAAAAGAAGTGGAATATTTAAAACCAGCCGTGCATTTTACAAAAGCATGATGAGATACACAAAAAACACATCTGCTTGCTTCTGCAGGAGCTCCCACAAGCAACTCAGATGCAGAACGTCTGTAAAATGTGCCAGACAAGGTTAACGCGCGCGGCAGACACAAGTCACGCATCCCCCACCTGAACTCCCAACTGACTTTGACAAGCAGGAACTCAACAAGCCCGCAACTCAAACAGAAGTCTCAACAGTTCAGTGAGTATTGCTGTGTGTTTCCGTCAGGCATGAGAGAGAATACCTAATTCATATATGATGCACGAGTGAAGAAGTTAAAAGGAGTCCTATTTAACAACTGGCTCTCATTAGTGCCTTAAAATGGCTTTAGGGTAATACTCGCTCTTAAACAATTCACAACAGCCCTTGCTTTTGAAAACACACCATTCACAAATAAATAGATTGGGCACACGTATGCATATCTCTGGCCCTGGTGACAGGAAAAGCATCATGTATGCCAAAACCATCGCTCTAATAGGGTCCTGTGCTCCATTTTCAATTGGATTTTGCTAATAGGCTGTATATGGGCCCCGGGGGAGCTTCAAATTGGCTTCGTAGTGTCTCTAGCTTTGTTCCCAATAATCAGCACCCATCTGGCCCAGAGAATAGGAGGCAAATACTCCCCAAATGCACGTCCCCCCCCCTTCCTCTCCACCACCAGCTGCTCTGGGTCTCCTTAACAAGAGTGTAGAGAGCTGATCAGCAGGAACCACTGTCCAGAGATGCACCACCACATGTGATATACTGTAACAATATTATCTGTTATGTGTGTGTGTGTGTGTGTTCATGTTTGTATATCCCGGTGGGGACCTAAACCTGAATACACACCAACACATGGGGACTCGTGTCACCGTGGGCACCAAAATTGAGGTCCCCAGGGGCAAAAAAGCTAATAAATTGTACAGAACAATATTTTTTACAAATCTAAAAATGCAAAAAGTGTTCTATGATCTCTAGGTTTAGGGATAGGGTTAGGGATAGGGGATAGAATATACAGTTTGTACAGTATAAAAACATTACGCCTATGGACTGTCCCCACGGGGATAGTCAACCAAAGCCTGTGTGTGTGTGTGTGTGAGAGAGAGAGAGAGAGAGAGAGAGAGAGAGAGAACAAGAGCATGTGTCAAGGACACATTGAGTGGTGCTGTGGGCAATGCCCAGTGGGCTGTGGAGATTCCGAAAATGTTGATTTTAGAAATACTGTGTAGTGGTGACTACAACAGTTTGGGCAACACCGGCCCAAACTTAAAGCTACACTTTGTAAAAACCGCCGCTAGAGGGTGCACGATCAAAACAACAACAATGGCGTAGCTTGATGACGCTGTGAAGGAGCGTGGAATGATGGGATCTGTTGTCTTCAACTCCACCGCTGATGGCCATCAATCAGACGGGAACGAGAATTTATGTTAGCGGATGAGGTAAAGTAATAAAGTTTTATAAATGTTGCATATAATTGTGGTACATAAATAAGTGACTGCTCGAAACAAGCTATAGTGGCTTGCTAGACGCTAGACACTATTTCCGCATTAGTCCACGACACGTGTCAACCGTCATGCGGTTTCTATTTTAGTAAAGGCGGAAACGAAGGGTAACGTGGATATGACGCCATTGACAGGTGACTGCACAGCCCTGTGTCACTGTTTAGAATGGCGATTTTTCTCACGATTTACAAGTCGTTGGAAACATTTGAGATATTGTACTCAGCTGACCAAAATATATAACACTAGCTTAGTGGTTTTTGGATATTTTACTGCAAAATTGTTACAAACTGTACCTTTAACTTCCGGTAGACCTCCGCAAAGAATCAATAATTGTTGAGTCGTTTTAATGCAATTGAAAATAATATAAATTAATATTCATATACATTAAATATAAAATAAATTGTTATATTATAACCAAACACAGACCAGAAGATAACTTCAAGCCAGGTGTATGTGTCCAATGAGACCGTCTGTTTAGTGGGGCGATGTTACCCATCCTCTCAAAGTGCAGCATCTACAGGTCCAAAAACAACACAAAATACCGTGCAAATAGCACATACTGCCATCTGAAGAGCAATTCGGAGTGAATTCAATCATGGCCCCTATATTGGTGGATCGTTCCAAACCGAAGTGCTCAAAACTGGCCCTTTGGAATGAAAGATTTCGATGGGTAACAACTGATGGACACTTCGCTGTCCCGTGATTCTTTGCGCAGATGACGGCGCCTCGTTTTGGGCTTATGGGATGATGGTGCAGAAGGGCACTTCGAGAAAGAGCTGTTTGGGTTAAACCTTATGAACGGTTTAGGGCTGGGGATGAGCACTTCGGAATGAAACACAGGGCTTATTTGTGTTTTGATCATTGTTCTGCATCCAATCTCGACAAAATCTTTGACAAAAATGAAATTTTCCTAACTTGGTTGAAAACTTTTGAAGAAACACACCCACATTTGAGAGGCGATAACTAAAGAATAATTAAATTCAGTAAACACATAAGCTAAAATGTTTTTGTTGTTCTTTTATTTGATATGTTTTGCTTTACATATTCATAGATGAAAATATTCTCCTTTATAGTTTTGTAAAAATGCTCAAAAATGCTAGCCCTGGCTGTCCGCTTAAAAAAACACGGTAGGAGAAAGAGTTAACTATATTGTCATGCTAATCAGAACTCAGTTTTTTTGTATAAAGACATACATTTGTTTCTTCTTCATACCTTAAATTGGTTGTAGGCTTGTTATCATGTCCCTTTTGAGACTTTTGTTGCCACACGCAATGCATACTGTACAGAGGCAGATAGCAGATTCAATTAAAACCGTGTGCTCTTAACAATAAAAATAAAACCCTTATAATATCAAAGTATCAGAGGTAGAGCTAATCTCATGTTTACTGTCAGCCATACATTGATGTTGCTGTTTCCTATACAAGATTTCACAAAGGAACCACAAAAATCTGTAGCCGTTTCAGTGGCAAAAACCTAAACAAATGTTACGTGGCCCAAACTTAAAGGAAAAGTTCACCTCAAAATCAAAATTGTGTTATTTTTTATGACGTTCAACATGTTTTAAGACCACCAGGTGACTTCGGAACACAAATAAAGATATTTTAGGGACATCTGAGAGATTTCAAGGCCTCCTCATAGACATCATGGTTATAGTTGTTGTCAAGGTACAGAAAAGTACTAAAGACATCGTTAAATTGGTCCATCCGCTCATAGTGGCTCAATTGAATTTTTTTGACGCGACGAGAGTACTTAATGTGCGAAAAACCAACCAAAATAACGAGTTTAATCGATTGGTTTGTGCGCCGAATGCCGCATGACAGAGGAGAAACTATTGATTAAAGTCGTTATTTTGGTTGGTTTTTCGCACATAAAGTATTCTCGTCGCTTCAAAAAAATTCAATTGAGCCACTATGAGCGGATGGACCAATTTAACCATGTCTTTAGTACTTTTCTAGAAGGAACAATTGATCTCAGTTGTGTTTGTTCTTTTGAAGTTTTCTTTGTATTTATGCATTTTGCAGACACTTTTACCCGAAGCAACTTACAATGCATTCCAGGTATACATATTTTTCAGTGTGTCCCCTATGGCGTTTATTCAGACCCTAAACTCGTGCGCATGAAAACCACACGCGCGATTTAAGAGGGCAAAACAGTTCCATGAACGGAAACACGCTCGCGAGACCGCATTTATGCTTCGCGAGCACCCAGAACCGTATCCGTGCGCGGAAAAGAATCCTTGCGAGAGCGCATTTTTGCTCCACGTCCTCTATGCTCTCGCAACCGCTCAACACTCGCTGGCTTGTCGTGTTGACTTCTGAGACTTTGGGGGCGGGACAATGGCAGAGACTGTTCTGCGCGCTCGCGGAGCATAAATGTGCTCTCACGAGGGCGTGTTTACGCTCGTGGAACTGTTCTGCGCGCGTGTGCTATTCATGCACATGAGTTTAGGGTCTGAATAAACCCCATAGTCCCCTGAGACCCAAGCCCATAATCTTTAGGCTGCTACCCATTGAGCCACAGAAATATATGTGTGCCTCCATTTGTTCAAGATGAGTTGTAATTTCACTGTTTGTTTTACATCTCTAAACTCTTACATGCAAATTGCGAGGATCCAAGAAAACTTTGTTGTCTTGAGGTCAGAAGTGATGTTTACTTTCTGCCACCTCAGTCGTAACACTGCATCAAGCACACATGCAAAAGTCATGCATCACATTATGCATAAAACTTGGAACCCAGGGGGCTGCACTCTCCGGTACACAACAGAGGCCAAATTAATCTCTGTCATTACTAATGCAATCGTAGCCTCTTTGTTTAATAAACAGTTTGTCAGTGATTTATTGTAGGGTGACTGTAATTTGATTGCCACGGGAACAGGGCGGATATGCATATGGCAGCCGGTTCAGATAAACAGAATTATTAGTGGCTGTTAGCACGAAGCAGAGATCACAGTCACACCATACCGCAAGCACAGAGGAGGGACGGGGGCCGGGAGGGGGGAAATTACCCCCAAATTACATAATCAGCCCCTGACGGATGACTCTTCTCGACGGTTACAGCCCCCGCAAGATGCATCCACACAAACGTAATAATGTCAAAGAAATGGAGGAATGCCTAATGACTTTTGCTGTGTTTGTGTCGCTTCTCTCTCGCGCACGCTTCTCGGGTTGATTTAAGTGCTGAGGCGGTAAGGTCTCTCTGTCTGGACTCAGTTAATATAGTGAGGAATGATGATGACTTTTGAGCGTGCTTCTGAGAGGAAATGCACAATCAAGCTCTCTGTTTACTTCACTCTTGCCAAACTTTAAGAGCACAGAGGGATCCCACGAGTGCCATTCTTTCTCCGTTTGGGGATTAGAGGCAGGACAGGTGTAAGGAGGCGTTAAATTGGGCGAAACAATAGAAATAACGTTGCATCACCTTCAATTAAAAAAGCAAAAAAAAATTTGCAGGTGGTCAATCCGTATCATTTCGTATGTGACACAGTTTGATTTTTGTTAGTTGCACCTTTTTTGTTCTTTTTGGAGATGGGCAGTTTGTGATTACTAATCAATCAAAAGATTTTGAAAATGTCATAATTTTTTTAAATAACTATAATGGGCCATTTATTCCTTTTATAGGACTAAAGTAATTTTAAGGCTCTCCGCTGGAACCTAGATACACCCACAATATGCAAAAAAAGAAAGGTCCACATTACAAACCCAAAAGCATCAGACAAATGCAGTTGTGTGATCGGTTTCCACCACTAGATGGCACTGTGTAACAGATGGGGTCCCATCTCATCATCTTAACAGCCTGAGCATGGACCTGGCTCTCTAAATATCAACTATTTAAAACCAGCAGTAGAACACAGTGACCTTAAGTGCCACCTCTGCTCGGAGCTGATCGAGCGACTGAAATGTCTGCTTTGCTGTCAGAAGTCTAATTTTGTGTTTGCAGGAACTGCATTGATTTAGGAACAAGACATTGGATTGTAAATCCTTTTCCGTTATGCATTTTCCAGTTGCAACTGAGAAAAAATAAATAAATAAACATGAACCTATGTTTACGTTTTCATAAAATGTTCAGTTAAAAAGAACTAAATTTGGAAGAATATTAACACAGCTCATGTACAAACTACAGTTCATAATGACCAACCAAAAACCAGCTTTGTTTTTCCACAAAAATCCACGGCACGTTCATATTTATAAAAATGGTCTTTGACGTGGAAAAGTGCTTAGCGCCACGTCAGGGTCTGAGCAGACCTACGCACTTTTGCTTGTCCGAGTTCTCCAGGTTTTTGGAAATGTAAGTAATTCCTGCCGCTTATATAGGATCTGGACGTTGACAGGCGCTCTTTCATATATCAATGACATTTATAAGACATCGTTAAAAGGTGGAGATCTGAAACTGTTCAGCTGCATGCAATTCATGATCATTTGCTATTTATAGATTTCACATGTGCTGGAGATGCGTACACGCGTTTTCTGTTCGTACGTTCGTTCTATGAATCACACATACGCACTTTGAGAAATGATCGTGAAATCACATTGTATTTTAATGCTTATCGACGAAAAACGATTATTCCTGTTGTACTTACATTTGTGTATAGTGCTTTGTTTGTATGAGGGGTAGATTTATATGTTTGTAAGCGAAATGAGTTTAATCCCGAACATATGTCTTATACTTATCTGTCACCGGTGCAAACCAGCAACTATGACCGAATCAGTAGTGGTTTCATTGGGTTTATCCGTGCACACGGCGAAGCTTTCGTAATATTCGTTGCATCTGTTAGAATTCTTGCACGCGAAGCAAAATGCGTCCCATCCAATACAAATCAATGACTTGTGGAAATACAACAGCACATGAGACAGATACACAGTGACGAAAACCGCACACAACACCAAATTCATTTCAAAAACATTCTCATCGGTAACCATTAGCAACACCTACGTCCTGTCAGAATTATGACATATACCTGCTGTTTTTCTCCCCCACAGATCACCATCAGTACGAACTATGGCGTTCTCCTGAGGGGGGAGATAATGTTAGCTCTGTTTTGCAAGACTGACTTGTGGAAAGGATAAGCTCCGTCAAACTGATCTTCAACCAATTTCACGTCTTTGATCCCGCCGTCAGATGTTTAGGCAATTGAATTTGTGATTAATTGTGTGAGGGTGGTGCTGGGCTACTAGCTACATGTTTTCCCAGTCGAGCGCCACCTCGAAAGCCCCCCGGGTGAGGACGTTTCCTGTCAAACCGCTCATTAAACAAGGAGAATCTACAGCCGTCTCTGCTCCCTCTGGAACAAGAGACAGCTGTTTGCTTTAGAAAAATAAAGCAAAGCTTTGGACACGCGTGCCAATAACGTTCAGAAAGAAGGCCTGCGCTCCGCTCCGCGGTTGCCATGGTTATGAGGCTTTTCCTGGCAGCCGATGGTAGTAACTTTATAGTACACCGCAGCGTCAAACCCAGCCTCCTCCCTTCCCGTTCCCTCCCATTTTTGAAATCCGAATGTATACCCCGCTGGGCGAGACGGGCTGAAACACCTTCTGCCAGTCCACTTAAACAAACTGTACTCGCTGAAAGGCCCTGATTGGATCCCCTGCTGCCATCAATCATCCAATCAGATGTAGTGCAATCCCCTCCCCACCGAGCCGAGGTTTTGTCCCTGTTGTCCCCACCGTTCTCCGGGCTCATGGCGAACAGGTAAACAGCTATCCTGCAGATGCCGGAGCTGAATTTTCGGAGTCTCTCTCGGTTGGACAGGCTGGCTCATTTTGTTCCTCACGACGGCATTCCGATTCCATCTAGGCAGGGGTCGGGACTTACCTCAGCTTCAGAAGTGGCTTACAAACCCGGTGATTAGTCCAGACGTCTTCTAGGTCACGAGTGATGGGGAGTAAGAGGATAGAAGTGGAGGATGGCAGGGTTTCCTACTAAACCTTTGCTCTGTTATCTCAGTACGGTCTATAATGAGAGCATCCATGCAGAGTTCATTAGTCTGGTGCTTCTGCTAATCCTGTAGTGCCGAGTAGGATTATAGCGGCTTTAGTCACCAGGAGTTGGAAACAAGCTAACTTATTTAACAAGTCATGCTCATCCTCCCAAATGATCATCGTGTTCTTAATTGATGACTTGTGGTGAAGTTAAGATGATGCCTGTAAAATATTGTTTACTGCCAAGTAATTGATTCTGATGAAGTCTACAATTTGATGATGTACTATTGTACCATTTTATGTCAATCTTATGTACTTTGTACTAAGACTATATCCCAAGGGTGATAAGACGTCCCATTTTAACCAGAATTATTTTGTCTGTTTCAAAGTATGCATCCTAATATTGCTAATATTTAAAGGGATAGTTCACCCAAAAATGAAAATTCTGTCATGCGGGGCTGTATGTTAACTTTTTTTGCAAATAGCACCGATGCTACAGAGGTCTAATGTTTTGTAGCACGGGCCAAATAGTTGTAGCACAAGTATAAAAAGTGTAGTTCATCACATAAATAGGCAGTAAATGGCAAAGGACATTAATGTTACATATAGATGGATAAATTTGGGCCATATAATTTTTAGTTTTTCCCAAATATTTTTGAGTTCTGTATTTTCAATGTTTTGTATGTAGTATAGTATAGTAATTATAAAGTAGTAATTATTTCACTATAGTGAAATTCTTGGGTACTATAGTATTTTTAACCTTACTATAGTAAATATTAAACTATACTATAGTGTTTATTACAGTTTATACAGTCATTTTTTTTCATCTGGTTAAAATTAAGTTGACTTTTATTTTGGCGGGTCGTCGCTAAAATGCATATATGTCACACTGTACAGCCCTGTCATGATTTACTCATTCTCAAGTTGTTCCAAACCTGTATAATTTCTTTGTTCTGTTGAACACAAAGAAAGATATTTGGAAAAATGTAAGCAACTAACATTTTCGGGACGTCATTGACTACCATAGTAGAAAAAATTTAAACGTGCCCTAGAACTGTTTGCTTTCATACATTCTTTAAAATATCTAATTTTGTGGTCAACAGAACAAAAGAAATACAATCATTTTTCCTACTGATGACAGAATTTTCATTTTTGGGTGCAGTATCCCTTTTAAATACTTATTAATTACTTATTTGTATATCTATAAAATAATGATATGTCAATTTAATCACAGACAAATGTAAAAATCATGCATGCAATGAATTATGATTATATCTGCCAAACCAGAATACATTTAAGAGACTATTTCAGAGACCGCTTTTCTGATTTTAAAATTGACCATTCATAGGCATGTGTTTAGGTAAAAAGATCATTCATTCTGTGAACTACTAACAATATTTCTCCCAAATTTCAAATAAAGATATTGTTTCTTTTTGCATATATTTGGAGAAAATGAAAACTGGAGAAACAGGTCAAAATAACTGAAAATATGCTCTGTATTTTGTCAGAACTAAAACTTGGCAATACTACAAAGAAAACATGTCCATATTCACTTTTAAGCAATAGAACAGTAATATTTATTTAGGAAAATTAAAAAAATTGTCATGCTGTCAGTCTTTCACATTGCTGGTGGATGACTTTGTCACCCCTGAGGTTTGATTTTGTTGAAATTCAACAAACACTGGACTAGAATGGCCACAATGCATCTAGAAATGCTGATTTGAAATGAAAATTTAGAAAGGTCTCTTAATTTTATCCGCGGCTGTATGTGATTCCCCCCATTCGAGCTAGCCTATAGTACCGGGCCTAAATAAGACACAGATACAAAGAAATTTGATTAAGGGTGACGTCATAATGCACGGATGAAAGGGTTTAGAATAATAGTATAATATATTTGACAAGACAAACATTTTTTGCCACAGCAGTAGTATATCCTAGTCTGATGTACTGGCTCACTACATCCCTAAAAGCACATTCAATTTAATGTGTACTGATAATTATTTGTGAAAGGTTCAGATTAATATTTTCCCTGGATTTAACCTTTATTTCGACAAGTCTTATTTACTTTCTATTTTAACGTTGCCCATACAAACCTTGTACATTGTGAGAATATTGATCGTCTATAATGGCCACTCACTCGCCACCGCGCCTTCACGGCCAAATCGCTTGAAACCTTATTCAGGGTGACCCGACTGCTCATTTAACATATTGGTACTTGTGGGCAGACATTCTGTACTGTCCATTTCTCTCAAGGTAAAGTGCTTGTTTTTCATCCAACCACAATCACTGCAGCTCCATACAGTAGGTATTTGAAATGGTTCTTTGTGTCTAAGCAGGCCTGCTTCATTTTGTTTGTCCCTGGTCGTCATCATGAACCTGAACACGCGTGGGTCCTGCTTTCCATTATCGGCTGTCCATCAGGCCGGATAAGAGCACTGAATGAAAAGAAACTTAAACAGGACGAGGACTCGTCTCCATCATCACCAATCAGCCGCTCTGGAGGAGGATGGGTATTACGGTCTTTTGATGGAGGACGACTCATCCTCTATAGCCATTGATTTACGTCCATGAATTGTGATATTTCATTATGGGGCATCTGCAATTTCCTGAGGGCTGAGACCATTACTGCCGCCCTGCGTCTCAGCGTGTTGACCGTGAGCGCTGATGAGAAAAAAGCGTGTGAGGTGGAGAGGGGGCACGGAAGAAAAGAAGGTTGGAAGCGAGGCATTAGGTGAGCCATTAGACTGTCAAATTTAAATGAAGCAAACTAGAATGCCAAAAAAGCGCGAGCAATATGTGAAAAACACCTAAGCCATTACGGGAAGGCCATTCTTTGAGAAAGAAAGGTAACATGTGCGGTGTTTACTCTTTTCAGTTTTCAGTGGTGGCTTTCATGCATTAGAGCACCACTGTTCCATGTCACTGCATTAGTTGAGTAAAAACAGAACTGTCCATTAAACCGTAGCGTGATGTTTCTGTGGCACACTGGAGTGAGTGAAGGAAATTTTGTGCCTAAAATAATAATAATACAGCCATTCAGATTTAATGGACCGTAGCAAAGATATAATCCAAATCTTGCCCCTCAGGTCAGGTGCAAAAAAACATGAATTGTCATTTATATATTATTACATTATCTATTAAAATATATTTATTATATTATAATTGTATGTAATATTATTATAAAATGTATTTGCAAAAATACAATATAAAAAATATAATGTATTCTGCTTGTCCTTTTAAAGACAAACATGCTTTTAAAGACAAACTGAACTAGCAACTCAATGATTTAATAAATCATTGTGAAAAAAGTGTTGGGCTCCGCAAAGCAAAAGAATCATGAGCATTTTTCTCATCCTTGGTCTCAGGCCATTGATTTTAACAGGTCAGAAACCGGAGCCTTTTGTAAGTGATTTTTCCCTAAGATTTGTTTTATAGCTGCTTGGAAAATTAAGCATAGGAGCATCCGGGCGTAATGCATTTAAAGTCAAAATAGTTGCGTTTTAATATATCAGATCTAATTGAATTGACTAATCAATGCCGCCTTATATAATTCATTATACTGGACTTTATAATCCCATATGCTTTATTCTATTCCTACGCAACAGTAAACTGAATATAATGTGCATGAAAATATCATTCGAGGAAAAACATTGTCGCAAAACCTTATAGCAATCCCATGAAAAGTCAATATGATGGAAGATGCCGAGGAGAAGTCATTTACATTCATGCTTAAAAACACATTATATTACTGTATGGAAACTCGCTATTGAGTGTGCAATGCTGTATTGCGAAATAATCCTAGTTTTTTGTCCTGTGGAGTATCGAGCGTGCATTGATTGTTCTCTTGAGAGTAATTATAGCGTAATAGCCCGCAGTGTGCAGCTATATGTACCTGCAGAGCTTTTCCCCACCAAACACCTGCCCTCGTCTTACTGGAAGCCACAGCCTCCATTTAACTCTCGCCTTTCCCCCGAGAGCCGGACGCGCTGCTGTGCAGTACTGCTGGATTTCAACTGCGGGCCTGTTCCAACACAATGACTCACACTGTGCCAGAAATGAATTTACCAGACACCATGGGGTCTGGCCTCGGTCTTCGGTCCATTTCTATTGTTTCCGGTGTTAATGAGGGAAGCTTGTCATCAGTCTGGAAATAGTATTGAGTTGAATTGAGCTCTGCCCGCTCATGAGAAAAGAAAAGAAACGGGTGAAAGCAAAATGCAGTTTTTGTTGAAATTGTTTCTTTCTCAAGTAAAACTGATGCATCAAACATCTCATTTTAGGAAGAGCAGTACTGGAAACAGTGAATCTCTGGCCACTGTCTGAGTCACAAATTTCATTTATACAAAACCAGATTTCTGTTTATTTTTTCAGATCATGACATTTTGATTTGATGTGCTCTAACAGTTAAATATGTACTTTATTCTTAAAGTATTAAATCCTTAATATAAAGTTTGTTCAAAATCTATTTAAAATACAAGGATAGAATGCGCTAATATTAAAGTGCTGTTTTCGGTGTATGGGCCGCCAGACTTTGGGTAATTAAGTACTTTTTAATTATGTTTACAGTGTTATAATGTGTTATAAGATTTATGTTGTTTTTGACTGTTCTCAGCTTAGCATTATACTGTATCTTAACTACAGATATACGATGGCTAAATAACATTTAAAAGTAATTTACAGTGATCTCCATTTTCCATTACAGCATATTAACATACTCTAGCTATTAACTTAGGAAAGGCAATAACCAAAGACCATCAACACGATCTGTATGAAAGTCGTAATATAAAATACTCAATCCTTCAAAATAAGTATGTGACTGTGGTTTGTAAATGAAAACAATTTACGGTAAACGATCACACAAAAAGCATTGATTCATTAGAGCATGGCTATACTGAAGACGACAAACTCTTCCACAATTCCACAAGTCGCATTCTCGCCACCTTATGCTCGGTACGTTGTTCCCAACCCTCCCCCAGAATTCAGCAACAAACAGGATTTTCACAGGAACCTAAGCATGAATGTTTAATTAGCGCCAGCTGTTGTGTAGTATGCGCATCACTAACTGCCTCATAGCAGCCGATCACTTATGGGGATGGATTTCATTTTATGATCACTGCTTTATGAACGCATATCATGCACATGAATTTCCCACTTTTTTGTGTCAGTCAGCACAACCTTTTTCGTGTCACCCAGCACGACTTTCAACCGAACGTATTTTAATCTTTCATAGGTATAAATATACAGTATATCAACGCAATCTGATGGCTATCGTATTTTACAAGGTGGCTCATTCGTGTGAATTCCTGTTTCCTAGATCTCATTCGTATGTTTTGGTATGATTTGACTTTGCCCCTGTGACGTTAGGTTTGGGGGCGGGGTTAGAGTACCCATTGCTTTGCTACCTCGTGAAACTCGCGTTTTTAGCAAAATTAGCCTTAGCCTGTGTTGGTTAGCCACCTCCTAAAACATGTAGGCTACGACTTATTTTGATGTGCATACACACGTGGTCTGTGTATTGAAAGTCGTGCTGACTGACACGAAAAACGGGGGAAATTCGTGTCCATGAACACGAATCAATAGATTCCAAATTTCTGCCTTGAGACTGGGTTGTAAGAAACATATATTTTAACCATGTTTTTTGTAGTAAAACCATAGTTTGCCAATGTTAATCAATACACCAAGAGACTTATTAGACTTATTCAGTGTTTTAAGTCCCAGATGCTTCAGTAACAGTATGTAGTGTAGTGTGTAAAAAAATTGATTTTATTATTAACTTTTTATTTTCACTGTAAATTTTTCTAATATTGTTCTTTGGCCTACCCCTAAAAGTCCGCAATAAGTTCATTTAATTAAGTATACTAATATCAATGTACTAGTAGTATACTTGTAAGATTACTATTTAAATACTACTTACTTGGAGCTAAATTGGCTCAATGTTTTGTTTATAAAGTATACTTTAACTGTATTTACAATATGATTTCTGTTTCTACTACAAGTCAACTTATAGGTATGCTGATTGTTCATTAGATTAATTCTTCTAGCACATTTTTTAGTTTATGAAAGTACACTTTGAAGTATACTCTCAGTAAACCTCTTGTTTTGTAGTTTCCTTGTGAACTTAACGTCATGCTTATAGTTGACTATTTAGATATTTTAAGTATACTACGATCCAATTTACATATTCATTTGTATGCTTGAAATAAACCTTGAAGTGTACTTGAAGTATATTTGAAGTACATTCATAGCATTACTTTCTCCAAAGATCAGCTTAGTTCCAAATGTTTTATTTAGTTTCTAAGCTATTCCACTCAAAAGTTGACAAACATTAAAGTGATAGTTCACCCAAAAATTAAAATTCGGTCATCATTTACTCACCTTCTTGTCATTTCAAACCGATATGACTTTATTTCTTCCGCAAAACACAAAAGAAGGTATTTTGAAGAAAGTTGGTAACCGAACGGCACTGGAGCCCATTCACTTCTATTGTATAGACACAAAACCAATTCAAGTGAATGGTGTCCAACTCTTTTGTGTTCTGCGGAAGAAAGAAAGTCATACATGTTTGAAATGACAAAAGGGTGAGTAAATGGTGACAGATTTTTTTTGGGGGGGTTGAACTATCAAGTATATATCTGAGAAGTAAAAAGCAGACTAGACGTTTACTTTTTAGTGTAAAAGTATATAAATAGGCTAGTATTGGTAAAGTATATCAATCGTATTTGAAAGAAAAGCACACATTGAATAACCCGCATTCTTGCAAGGGTAAACAAAAAATGTGTATAAAAATATAAATAATATATAAAATATATTTAATATTTGAGTCATCCCCTCTTGTATTAACAATTGTGTGCGATTTTTTTTAAATGTAAGCGATACAGAGTTGGTAGTTGTGTATACTAGCATGTAAAACCTTGTTGCCATCTTGACTGTTGCTGACAGACTGATGTGTGTAAAATAGACTCATGAAGGTCTTTAAGGACACCACGTGACATTCGGGAAAGCCAGGGCTTGATAACTGAGACTCTCTGAGCCCCTTTCCTGGACCATGGCCGTGATATTGCTCCTCTCCTCACACAAATCCTACAACTTATAACGGATAATCCGTTGACAGCCAAATTGCCTGAGGGGATTTTGTTTTCCCTATATGACAAGCCAATCTGTTTGGTTGCCAGAGCTATCCATAACCCACCACCACGATCACCGCCCGTCCCCCTTCCCCCAATTCTATTCCGAGCAGGGTGAAAGAAAGAAGAATCAGTTTCATTTGGAACACGCTGTTCCTGTCTCTCTGAAGAGGTCATATTTTTATGGACGCGGCTGGAGCTCTCATCTTAGAATGTGAGGTTACCTTTTCTCATTGTAGCCAATTATCTATTCCCACTCCTGGGCCTCTCCCAGGGCGTGCTGTGATAGCACCATGCCAAGTTCAAGATGGTGTCATCTCGATACCATGGAAACCGCAGCCAGCTCTGTGAAACCACTGGATATTCGGAGAGCCAGATCGAAAGATTCTCTTTTGAGGAAATTTGTTTAGATGATGCTTGTGGAGGGTTAGATAGGGAGTAAGTGTGAGAAAGATGTCACATTAAAATTCATCGGTGTTGGACGATTGGTGAACTCAAGTTGGCATACACAATGAGGTTCTAAATAACACTTTAGACGATATTAAAGCCACTTTGAAGATGTTACTCTCTCTCGACTAACAGCTTAGCCACCATGTGCATTTGATTGTGTTTCTTAACATCTTTATAAAAACACAAATCACAGGGAAAAGGTGGAGCTGCTGAGAAAAAGAATGAGAAAAATTATACCTCGAATGAAGATTAAATAAATACTAGAAGGTTCAGTGTTGGGTTAGTCTCTCTTCAAAGAAGTACAAATATCCTGCATTGTGTTCGCCCCTGAATATTCTTGCTTATTTCTTTAGCACACAGGGAAGCAGATTATCTTTTGTTCCCTCTCCCCACTGAACACAGTAATGTCCTGGAAAGGTCAACGTGAAAGTGGTCAGATGTCACCGGTGAAGTTGTCTTTGGTGCTGTAAGCAGGTTTATATGTAAGTGGAGCTTCACAAACAGAGGAAGAGGACAATGTGTCATGTTGAGTCTCGGTTGACAGGCTTTGTTGAATCTTATTTGCTGCTCTTTGTGCAACCAAGAGTGGGTAAGTAAACCTAACAATTCTGTTTAGTAGAATGCACAGCAAAAAAATAATAAATAAAAATAAAACAGCAAAACAAGGCAAAAAAAATACTGATTATGAATATTAAAGTATCAGTGCTCGTAAAGGTCCAGTGTATGAAATTTAGCGGCATCTAGCGGTGAGGTTGCAAATTGCAACCAATGGCTCACTCCACCCCTCCCTTTCGAAACACTACTGGGAAGTCAATGGGTGCCACCGTTTTTTTGGCTACCAACATTCTTCAAAATGTCTTTTTTTAAATACATACATTGTAAAACTTTGCCGTAGTTTCGCAGCAGGTTTGCCAGTAACTTACTGTAGGTTTAATTTACAATGTTGTTTTAAACATAAACGTACCTACAGTATTTCACATATTTTCTTTCGTAAAACAAGACTAAATATCTTAGGACACTTTTCTTGTTATGTAAATGTATCGTAATTGAAGAAGTTTTATATATTTAGCCTAGAAAACAAGACAGAAATGCTACGTCATTTTTTGCAGCATGTCTGTGCTAATGCAAGTATCGAGACCGGTCTCTTCTAGCTCATTTTCAATCTCAATAGTCAAAGTGGTTTCATTTGGATTAAAGTCAAGTTCGACTCAAATTGAAACCAGTACTAATAGGAAAGTAGGTTTAAGAAGTAATTCAATCTACAGTAAGTTACTGGCAAACCTGCTGCAAAACTACAACAACGTTTTAAAGTGTAGTAAGTCATAAATGCTGCCAGAATTTTAATTTTGGGGTGAACTATCACTTAAACATAACATCTTACAGTTGTAGTAGACAAAAGATTGGCTTTTCTTCAGCCCACGAGCCACTCTTTCATTTTCAGTTTCTGCAGTAAAAGGTCACAACAGGCCTGAATGCCAAGTCAAACAGATTTTCTCCAACTGTGAAGTCTTATGACCATTTTGACCAGGCCAGCTGCAAAAATTCAATTGAACTCCTGCACCGCATTCACTTCTGCCTCCAGTGTTACAGGTTAAAGGAGATATTCAGCCCTCTTTGCCGTGTGGCTGTGTTTTATGCTTTTCAAGCAGTTTATAAATGTGTCAAAAAGAGATGTCTCTGCTGAAAGTGCTACTTTTTTTAGAGTTTGAGTGAATTTTCTTCCTGCTTTCTCACACTTTTTTCCTCACTCTTATTCTCAAAGGAAGGTACAGCGACTTTATAATCTGGATTCTTATGTGCGGCGATGAGAACAGGGGTGGGGATTTTAGGGTTTAGAAAATGCAGATTGATAACAGACAAAGCTCAATGGAGTAGGTAAACACGCGCAGAGAGCGACACGGGGGAATAACTTCAGCGCCGTATTATAAATATGTTTCAGTCTGTGATGTTTATTCATGTGGCCTGCTATTATAGCAAACCTTTGAAAGCTGTCCAATCAGAAATAAGAAAATAAATCTTTGCTGATTGTATGTTCCAAAAGGAGGTCAAGTAAAGTGAATCCTGATCTTAAATGTGTTCGAGGGTCGTACGCGCTCAGTCCAGCAGGTGTTTTCATTGTGCATATGCATTAGTGCAAATGACTGAATGGATGCAATCATATGATTTCAAAATGCAAACGTGCAGTAGAGCAATTGTAACCACTTATATCCAATTAGCTCATATACACCCCTTGACACCTCTTTTTAGGTGGTTTTATGGAAATTTAACAGCTTAACCCATTGGGTTCATTTACACTTTCAATGACTGTAACGCAAAGTGTCACTACTTTCACGTGAACCCTGCGAAACAACCAAATCCTATTAGATCCATGTGTGGGTGACTAATTAGGATCAGGGGAAAATGGGGAGAAATATCTGTTTAAAATACTTCATGACAACTTTAAGTGAAGACAAACGCACGCGTGTTCACAACAGGGCTCAGAGATCTGTGTGCTTTCGTGTATGATGACAGACTTTTTGACTAACCTATTGTGGAAGGGAAAGTATCTTCCCTTTTCTCATGTCATATTATTGATTGTGCCAGGTTGTGCTGTTGGGGAAGGAAGCTGGCTTGTGCTTTGTTTGGTAAGGTGCTGGTGTCTTATTAACCTTAAGAGGGTGCTGTTTACCATAAACCGGAGCTCTGTGACCAAAAAGCTGTTTTTGTAGATAACCTCCTGCAAGGCAATATACGGTTTAAAACTGTAACATACTGTATGTGTCAGTATCATGAAACTCTAAATCTTATATGAACATCCTTTGCATTTCTGAATTACAAATCATTTGGATATTTGTGGGGCTTTAATCTTAAAGGGATAGTTCATTTAAAAAGGAAAATTCTCTCATGAATTACTCAACCTCAAGTTGTTCCAAACCTTTATACATTTCTTGGTTCTGTTGAACACAAAGAAAGATATTTAGCAGAATGTTAGCAACTCGGATTTCTGGGGCACCATTGACTACCATTAAAATGGTTGTCAAATGTGCCCCAGAATTGTTTGTTTTCCTAAATTCTTCCAAATATTTTCCTTTGTGTTCAACAGGACAAAACATTATACAATAATTCTTTCTACGGTGGTAGTCAGTGGTGCCTCAGAAATCTCAGTTGCTAACATTCTAACAAATATATATTTTTTGTGTTCAACAGAACAAAGAAACAACTTGAGGGTATTTCAGATTTGTTTTGTTTTTGGATGCTATCTGTATCCCTTTAAGTGATGTAATTGTATGGATAAAAATTAAGAACTTAATATCTTTTTATTTAGCGCTTGTTTTCATGTCCTCAAACTGAAAGTTCTATCTTTTTAAACTTGGTTTCTTATTTAATTTTTTTGGACAATAAATAAGAAATAAATTCATTTTAAATGAATGCATTTATGTTATGAAAATGATTTTGAAAGCTTAGAATGGAATTGTAAACTTGTGCAAGATGAAGATGAAGCAAATATACTGCTGTGAAAAAAGTTACGAGACCATTCCAAACAGCTTGGGCCCCTCCAAAAATATCCAGCTGACAATGAAAACAATTAATATGACATATTTCTCTTCACGTAGCTGTTAAACAATAATCTGTCAAATTAATCACCGAAAAATGTCAAAATTATGCATGTAATTTATTACTTGAAAAATGGTTGCCCAAACAAGCCAGCCTGGTACCTAACTCCCAAAATAATTTGAATTTTTCTCAATTTAAAATGTTTAGGTACGTGTTTAATTAAAATGATCATGTTTGTTTCATTCTGTGACATTTCTCCCAAATTCCAAATGAAAATATTGTTTTTTAATTGCATAAAATAATGTTTAGATATTAAATACTGTAAAGAAAACAAATTCATATTCATGTTAAAAAAACACAATATTAATGTTTTTACATGTATTGACCAGCTCAAAATATGATGGAATAAGCATGTTTTTTATATCATATTATATAATCATATTTTCATTCTCTCAGTCTTTCACATTGCTGTTGGGTGTGTCATTCCTGAAGTTTGTTTCTGTTGAAATTCAACAGACACTGGAATTGCCGAATACATGCAGAAGTGCTAATTAAAGGTAAAACAGGAGTGATCGTTCCGTGGCTGTATGTGCAAGGAAACATTGAAGAGATATTGTTATTATATCCACTGTAACCATAGAAACTCTGTACTATACCAATGTATAAACAGCATATACACTGGATGTGTTTATTTTTTATTGAGTTGAACTGCTTATAACTATTAGACCACAGAGTCATCAAACCGATATATTGGCGTTGAACAGATCTCTTGATGACATCAGTGTCACAGCAGATCCAGACATGTTGAGTCTGCAGGTCACCAGCACACGGGTCAATATTCATTGAGGAAGACATCGAGCTCTTCCAGAACAGCACAAGCAATAAATCACAACTCAGTTTTCACTGATAGGACATGTGGATCAGGAAGTGATGATTTGTAATGGGAACGTTAAAGGCATGAGGCTAGGAAATAAAGAAATCAGGAGATATTTCACCTCAGATGATGTTTGGAGCGAGACATGATTGTTCCTCAATCAGGCTTGAAAAGGAATCGGTGATACGCCGATTTTTATTATCTAGTTGCAGTTCAAATCATGCATTAAATCTGCATCTGATACTGAAATGTATAATGTGCATGTAATGTAAAGCATATCAAACTATCGGAAATGCCATATTTGCTTTGATTTATTCTGAATATCTTTCCTTCTCTCATTTGTTTGCTCAATTATTAAGTAATTGCAGATGGCAAAATACATTTCTGAAATATCACACTCTTCATGAGGATTGCGTTTCCTTTCCATGGACCAATAGGGTCAAGTGTTATGTCAGGATGGTTGGGGATTTCAATTAATACATTTGCATAACTTAATCGAGTCTGTTTGGTCCATATAGAGTCTTATTACAGCCGCGACTATCATTTTAAGAAGGATCAAGAAGGTTGGAGGGGTAACAGGGGGGAAATAGAGAGGGGGGTGAAAAACATCTGAGGTTATAGTTCAACGATTCACATTCTTTCTGCTCCACATCTGCTTCTGTATGAAAAGAAAAATGATTTGCTTCATGCATGACAATTTTTTGATGGAGAGCAAGAGTGGTGACCTGTCGAGTTATTGTTTCATTCCACGGCTATAGATTAACTCTTTATTTCTCCATGCAATAGACCAGCTGAAACAAACATATATCCACATATGGCTTCTCGGGCCAGAACACCCGAGACTAGAAAACAATTCTTTTCCATTCTTTTTTCCATTTTACATACTTTAAGCCTGCTTTCTTCTTTCTTTCATATTTTTATGGACAATCTGCTTTATGAATATTGTGATAATTGAAGTGACGGTTCACCTAAAAATTATTTACATTATTTACCTACATTTCAAACCTCTATGACTTCCTGTTTTTCTGCAGAACACAAACGAAGATATTTTAAAGAATGTTGGTGACCAAAACTTGCATTGGTTTTGAGTCCAAAGTGAATGGGTAAGCGCCATTGTGCGGTTACGAACGTTCTTCAAAATATCTTGTGTTTTGCAAAAGAAAGTCACACAGGTTTGGAATGACATGACGGTGAGTAAATAATGTAAGAATATTCATTATTGGGTGAACTGTCCCTTTTACTGACAGCTCACAGTGTATTTTTACAATAGCATCTGATAACTTGCACTTGAGCCCAAGCCAACAGGTGTCAGTGTAAATCCAATACAACGAAAAAATACCTATTAAACACTTGTTTTCTAAAAATCACCTTAAAATAAATATCTCAAAATTTCACTGATGCTCATTTTAAAACCTAAGATTGGAAGATTCAATGGAGAAATGCATGTAAGGTGTTCAATAAGAGCAAATAATTGTGATCATTGTGCAAGTATTTTCCTTTCTCCTTTGAAAGAAATGACGGTGACAGCACACTTAATATGACTAGCTGCCATGGTTACACAGTACTAAATCAAGAAGAAGGTGAATTAACCATTTTCTTTTCTTTATTATGATACACCTAATTAATTTCATAACGGTCCCTTTGCCGATATAATTACTGCCTATTTTCTACACCTTCCTCGGTATGCCCAAAAAAACCTCTGTCTTATGTGACATGGTGCTAATTTGGTCTATTAAGCGCAGGTGCGAGTGTGCGTGCTCCTGCGATCGTCCCCGTGAATATAACTCCTCAGTCGCACTCATAGGTGCTGTGTCTCTAAATGAGACCAACTTAATACATTCACACAGTTATTTTTACCTTTCAATAACATTATGGAGCATTCAAGACTCCAGGATATTCTCAAGGAATTGGTCCTACAAGGCTTCCTTGTAGGACCAATTATCTACAGTATTTAACTTTTTTCTAAATGAAAGTTTAAACAGAATTACAATGTTTGGAACATGGCTTATTGAATAAGTCTTTATTTAAAAAAATGTAAAGCTCTGGCACATGAAGGCATGACTATGAAGAACTTCTTTATGCAAATTATTGAGGCAAAATTCATATTTGTTGTTGGAGGTCATGCATCTAATTAAACTACTGTATTTTACTGTAAATCTCTCCTAAAAACGAGTCAAATTAGGCCTTGTTTCATTATTTCAACAGCATAAAAACAGGACAGAGATTATGCAAGATAAAAGAAAATGTGTTCTATATGATGAAAAATGACAAAGATCACATTAAAGGTACTGTTTTTTGCAGTAAAATTTCCGAAAACCACTAGGCCAGTGTTATATATTTTGTTCAGTTGAGTACTTACAATATCTCAAATGTTTCCAACTATTTGTAAATCGTGAGAAAATTTCCATTTTAACCAGTGACACGGACTGTAACGTCTGTTAGCTGCAGTGCTCGTGCTCCGAGTCTCGGAGTGGTTCGTGACACCGTGTCTGGCAGTCGCCTGTCAATGGCGTCATAACCGCGTTACCAAAGACACTAGATGGAAAGCCTGCAACCTGCAGTGGAATGCAGGAAAGGAGACTAGAGGCTGTTATATGATTCATTGCATCATCCGTAAACGTGATTTCTCATTCACGTCTGAATGATTGTTAGTGGTGCAGTTGAAGACGACAGTTCCCATTATTCCACGCTCCTTCACAGCGTCATCAAGCTACGCCGTTGTTGTTGTTTAGAACATATCTGTTTTGAATGTGTGTCCTCTAGCGGTGGATTTTACAAACTGCGCCTTTAAATGCAGGTTTACTTGTAGCGAGGATAAACATAGTTTGTGGGATTTCAATTGATAGCTGTCAAAACATCTTTCTTCTGGGACGTCTTATAGACGTCTAGGACTTTCTTTCTTCTCCAGAACACAAAAGAAGATATTTTGAAAAATGTTGGTAGCCAAACAACAATGGGACCCATTGACTTGCATTGGTTTTGTATCCGTACAATAGAAGTTAATGGGTACTGGCATTGTTCGGTTACAATATTCTTCGAAATATCTTCATTTTACAGAAGAAAAAAGTCATACAGGTTTGAAATGAGGGTGAATAAATGAAGACAAGTTTTCATTTTTGGGTGAACTTTCATTTAATGCATATAAATGTAAAAAAATGATGAACAGCAGCTACGCTAATATTCACTTTTAGCCCTCGTCCCCGGCTCAGGATGCCCATCCCGAGGTATGGAGAGATTACGCCAGGCTCAGATGAACGTCATATGCCCATCCCCAACTAGAGATTACGCCAGCTACATCTGAAAATCCCGTGCCATCCTCCTGCGAGAGCCTGCGGACTGACTGACCATCCCAGCTCAGGCAATTCCACCACCACCCAAGAGCAAAGTGACCATCTGACCATCCCAGCTCAGGCAATTCCATCCCCAACCAAGAGCAAAGACGGACTACTTGTCACATTAATGCTAAATTTTGTGTTTTTTTTACAATTTTACAAAAATGTACAATACTTAGTATTTAATGCTAAACGTACATCACAGCGCTATATAAATACAATTGAATTGAAATGAACTATATCCCTTTAAAGTCCCAGTGAAATAAAAAATTACAATTCTTTTTTTTCATGAAATATTGCAGCATCTATAGTAAATAGCTTATCAACGTAGGTCATTTTCTTTTAAAAATGAATGTACCCTCATAATCTTCAGTTAAAATCTGAAAATGCATTTCCGCCCTGAAATGACGATCCATCTCAAATGATGTAAATAAGAGGGCTTGGCCGGAGCATCCGTTAACTCCTCCCCTTCAACTGTCAGTCTGCTGCTAGTTTCATTTCAAAATGCAACATCTGTTTTTTTACATCCAATCAATTCGCTGTAAAAATACGCAAGCTACGCCCACTAATGTTCTCCTTTGAAATTCCTTTTCACTCGGAAATGCGTCAGAATACGGAAGTAAAAACAACAGCAACTTCCGGTTCACGGGGACTTTAAGATAATGTAAAGCTCAAAAAGTCAAGGTGTAAGTTACAATGTTTGATTTCCTAATGTTCGACATTTTGTTTACTTAACACAAACTTATTACTGTACTTGATCAATTTGGGCTCTGTGCTGGGACGACGCTTTATGTTCAATATAAAATCAAGCCCTTGAAGCAAAACCGGTCTACGTCTCCCACACAAGTCCACCCGTCTATAAACACTCATCCCTCTTTACCATGACAGGTGTTTGTTGTATCTGCTCTCTCAGTTAATTACGCTATTTACTGTGGAATGGGCAATCCCAGAAAAACATGGATGCAGGGATGGTTACAATGCCACGTAACTGGAAATTAAAGAGGAAAATGTAATGTTTAAGTGGGAAGTCATCAGTGAGGATCACCCCCCGCCTTGATCCCTCGGTTTGGACATGTTGTACAGACACATCGATTTGTTCTCGCCATCTCTGCCGAACAGTGGGAGTGCATTTACACTTGGGCGTACGTGCAGCACACTGAGTGTAGATCTGCAGGGGTCAGGTCTAGACAAGCAGTGGCGCAGACCTAAAATACACATAAAATCACACCTTCTGTTACAGATGTTCCGCTCGATAATGCAATCTCTCAACACAGCACAAGCGATCTAAATTTTATAGATATTTGTTATGCTTTCATTGGAGATCCTCTGATTTGAATGTAAGATTGTATTTGTTTATCAGATGACACTTGTCTGCCCTAGTCACAAATCATTGGCTCTCCTGTGGGGGCTGATGTGCCCTCTTATGTGATTTGAGTTAAGGCGTGCCATCTATTTACCGGGTATGTAAAACATCTGATTGGTACATTTGTTCAGTGGTGTACACATAGTCAATTGCTAATGCTGTAAAATGATAGCAATATCGCACATTGAGGAAATGTAAACACATTGCTTGCCAATGTCAAATATACATGGGCAATTTACATACAAATAGCAGGTCACATTTGCATAAATGGTCTAAAAGCAACAGTTCACGAACCTACAGTATTATCTCCAATGATTCTAAATGTTATTACTTTTATATTATTTTGACGCATATGACTGCTTTTAAATAAAGTTTTCTTGGATTTAACATCTTAGTGATTCATTTTAGAAAACATATGCGTGAAAAGGATTTTTGAAAAATGCTTTGTATATGGATAGCTGACAAATAAACTGCACATCTGTCCTATAGTGTGACAGCAAAAATTTAGAAAAAAAATAACAACGAAGAAAAATCTCTCCTCTATGCTATTTATATGATAAATATTTAGATTTATATTTATGAATATAAATATTAATAATATAATATAAATGAATAAACGATTATATATATAGAGATATTAATAATATAACATAAAATATTATTACAGTTTGTTTTCAAAAATGTTACTGTCGCACCATATGACACGGTTTGATATGGTATGGTTTTTTTGTCATATACGGTTTCAGCACCACCGGCCACGCCCCCCATGTCGTCACCGCCAGCTCGCTTCACCCGTTCCCTCTCCCCGGAGTTCTGAACTCAGTTTCCCAGCATGCACCGCACATCCACCATTTTTGATTAGTCCACACCTGCATCACATCATCAGGATTCTATTTAAGTTTGCACCTTTTTGTTCTTCCCTGTTCAGTCTTGTTGTCTTCACTGCAATTCTGTACCCCGATAAGGATACTTACCTGTTTTTGGATATTCCTGTTTTTGAATACTTACCTGTTTTTGGATATTCCTGTTTTTGAATACTTACCTGTTTTTGGATATTCCTGTTTTTGAATACTTACCTGTTTTTGGATATTCCTGTTTTTGAAATAACTCTTTCTTATCTACCTCTGTGGTGTGCTCTCCGTCTACCAGAACCCTGACAATATACAGTATAAAATACTCTGAATTATTAGTCCAATGAGAACATCAGTCTGGATAAAAAGAAGAAAACATGCAAATGAGCTAGATAAAAAAAGATAAAGTATTACCACACAGACTGCACATATTTGAATGATTTTTTTATTATATGTCTTTAAGCAGAAAGTTAATAGTCTAAGGGGCTATTTATACAACAACATTTTCAACTAAAAACAAAAAACTTTTTATGCGTTTTGGTTGTTGGTTTACAAAACAACTGCATTTTTGAGGGCCTGAAAATGCAAACTTTTGGAAACGGGGTTCAAAGTGCAAGTTTTTGATATAACGTCACTTTGTAAACTGTGAAAACATTGATGTCACGTGTCGTGCAAGTATTCCAAAACAACAATGCCGCCGTTTGGACTTCGTGTTTTTGCCATTCAACAAGCATTAAGCAAAAAGTAGATTTACTGCACCACAACAGCCAGCAGAGACGTTATTTACATTGTACAGACTCTAAACACACATACAGCATCATATAAAGAAGCATTTTGGGGTTATTACCGAATATGTGCATGTGGGCAGGCCCCTAGTCTTTCTTTACAAAAGGACATTGCTGACCAGGGGTGCGTTTCCCGAACAACGACATAACTCGCTGGTTGACCACCATAGTACGATGGATCATTGGGGAAATTAATGATGTAGTTACGACTGTTTCCCGAAACCATAGTAACTCTGTCAGAGATCAATCGTTTGAACCAAGTTGATTCAGCAATCTAGTTGATGACACCACACAGGTGGTGGAGTAATGACGTCTACTAATAAATGCGTTCCGATCTAATTAATGTCAAATTCTTGCTGTGAATAACATACATTGCATTTAACGGCGACTTCAGTTATCCTATTTTGTTACCTGTTGTTTTATTTCACGATATTTCATTCAGGGCTTTTCAAAAAACAGCGCTTGTATTTTCTTAACAAACTAAATGATGTAAAATTTAATTTGTTTGTATTTCGAATTATGGATGTAGAATGCACTGCATGTTGCTTGCTTAGTTTGCTCAAAGGCATGATCCATGTAAGTCTACATGTCATAATAAAAAGGAACTATGCTTCTAACCACAGCTCTAGACCTGTAGTTCCAACCACGCAACTTTGCGATGCTGTTTGCGATTGATCATTGGAACGATGGTTTCGGGAAACACCTAAATCGTTGAACTATGCTGGAACGACGGAACTTGCGACCATAGTTGGCTAACGATGCATTTGGGAAACGCACCCCAGAATAGTTGGACTATTCTGTTGCAGTAGCGGTACCCTTTCAAAAAGTACACTTTTGCACCTAAAAAGTGCATATTAGTACCTGTGAGGTACATATTGGTATCCAAGAGCGCTTTTCCAACATCGCGCCGAACCATTCTAACTTCTAGCACAGTCTGAAACGGTTACAGTTATGTTTCCAGGTGAGCCTGGTTCGACATGGCGCGATTACAAATTGTTCTCGGCATGGAATGTTTGGCACGGTTGTCTAACCGTGCTGAATCGTGCTAATGAATGCGCGCAGAGCCGTTATAGCTCAGTCTCTTGTGTTACCAAGGCAGCTCGTGACGCGTAGTGATTGGTCGAATACTGCAAGCGTGTGACGGAAATGTAACGCCTCTTACCATATTTGGAACATCAGGTTCCTCTTCAATTGTACTGACAGGTCGCCCACCTTACTTGCGTAGACATTTGGGTGGTCTTAGTCAAATCATACCACCAACTGACGTAGATTTGTGGGGGTGTGGTTACATGAGGCGTTTCAGGCAGGTCTGGGTGAGCATTCACTTTTAGATAGAATGCATCTTTTGTTCCCACACTTTCATTTTTGCAATTTTACGTGTCTAATACATGCATGGGCAACTTATAACACACCAAAGACACAGAAAAACATGTATTCGCGCCATATGACCCCTTTAAGACTTTATTAAGTCTTTAAAGGAGTCATGAATTAAGACCTCAATTTTAACCCGAGCTTTTGTTATATAAGAGGGAATCGTATTCAAGCGAACATCCTGAAAGTGTCAGAACTGAAAACGCCCTTGTTACTGAAATTACAATTGTTATTGACACCAGGCCCAGCGAACGCCAGGTCCTGGAATGCACACAGAAGAATATATCTCTAGCCCCGCCCACTGGGGCACGGAACCAGATAGAGCAAGCAAGCAATAAACATGCCGTTAAAGATCGCAACACAGTCGCTGCATAACCTTCCTTCGGATTCCAACAGTAGGAATGCGTGGTTGAAGATTATTTTTAAAGACGTTCCAGCTCACGTGGGTAAAACATTGAGCGTTTGTTCACTTCATTTCATTCCTTTGTGAACAAGGCACAGGTCGACGCTGGATTTGCGGAGAGGCTACGTTTACATTTATGCATTTGGCAGACGCTTTTATCCAAAAAGCCATGAGTACATTTTTGACCATTTTTTTTTTATCTGATAGTGTCCTGAAGACTTCTTTACATATACATTCCTGAATAATAAGAATAGCAAGCTACCTGTGTCATGAGCAAAATGAGGACGGGTGAAGAGTGTTTTGATTTGTTAACATAGGATAAGGTGTTCAATTGGTTGATGCCGTGAGTGATGAGTGAAAGCAGAAAAACGATGAATCTTTTCAACCAGTTATCTCCAGCAAATAAGTGAGAGCTATGGTCACAATAGAATCACAATGAAACGGAAAGTGTTCTTGTAGAATACCATTATCTCTGGATCTCGTTTTGCATCTAAAAATAAAATGTGCTGATGGCGTAGTCATCTGAAGATCTGATGTTATAATTTCCCTGAAGAATGAAAAATCACTGCCGTAAACAGAATGTGCTCTATTAATTGACTTGCACAATTAAAACATGTAGCCCAGCGATTCTTGCATCTTATTGTAATAAGTAACTCTTGTGCTCTCCAACATCAAGGTTCAATCAAATGTGCAACTGCCCCCAGTGTCTAACTATTATCATCAATTCTTCTCGCATGAAATCTATTTCTCAAGTTAATATTATGTCTGCATTGCAAATTATTATTTCATTGGACACGTTTTAATTATTCAACACCAACCTCAACATTTCCTGCGTTCACTTCGGGGTCTCATTAGCAAGTTTTTCAAGTGAAAGTTTTATTTCATGACCCAGAAAAAAACGATTTTATACTTTAATGCACTGATTTAACAGCACACAGTGTTTACTGATTGTATGAAGGAGTCAAAGTGGGTCTGCCTCTCAAACAAGAGTAAAAAGCTAATCATAGACGGACAGACAGACTTCAGAAAACTAGATGGATGAGTGGATAGACAGATTCAAGTATTGCAAAATTAAGTATTGCAACACTTAAAACATAGGCTATTTAAGGCCTATTGAAGTGGAACGCAAATATTATTTGATGTTTTGTGTAATTTCAAAACATAATTGTACTATTATGTCTCTGGACGTGTGACATCAGACTTCATTTGCCCCAATGGATCGCATATTTACTGTGACTTTCTCCTTATAGGAAATAGTAAAGATATGAATAACTGCTGATTTCAGATTTGGGATCTTTTATAATGTAGAGGTTGGAACACTTCAAATTCCAACAAAATTCCACTTCAAATTTCAATCAAAACAATTCTAAAGAACATTTGATTGAACAGATTTTGTTATGAGAAGCTGAAGTGCAGAAAATCTCATCAAAATTTGAGATTTTTTGGCACACGTGAGACACTCTGTATGTTTAAATTCTTACAAAACTTCCGTTTTGATTTCATGGAGATTAACAACATTTTTAGAAACAATCATAGCCTTCATAATAAACTAGGCTACTGTATACAAAGTTAGCAAAGATAATTGATTTAATGTTGAAAGAATGATCAATTGTTTATTGTCAACACTGAATCAGCATTAAATCAATTATTTTTACTATCTTGGTGAACTGGTAAAACATCTTGGAAACGGTTAAATAGGTACCCGTGGAAACAGCAGAGTACAATAAAGCCTATAATACACTATACAACTGTAAATATATGAAATGGTGGGAAATGGGTTAAACAGGACATGGTTTACGGTTGCCATTGGAGTGTTTTAAAAGACATAATGTTGTGTAATACTTGGTAGTTAAAATAAGAGATTTAAGTTTGTTCACATTGAGGAAATGTTTGATAATCAGTCTGCGTAGCAACGCATAGCATGTTTTAAATGTGCGCTGGCCCTTTAATAAAGTTCTAGTGTGTGGCCCAGAGTTGAGTTGGGATAACATTGCTGGAAGCTGCTGGGCAACTTCAGGAATGGCGAAATACATGCAACTGCATCCTGGGAAATACTGATGCAAACAACAGCCCCGCATGCCCTTTATCATGACTAAATGCACGTTTGTGCAGTGGATAATCGCTATAGGAGAGTGTTTGTCTACATGCAGTACGATGATCGCGTGATTTATGTTATTCAAAGACTCGTCACTAAACTTTTTGCCGCTAACCTGCTCGTCTCTCCATCTTTTATTTTCCAAGTAAGTACAAAACAGATTTGATATGGTATAAAAGGACACGTAAACGTATCGCAAGTGTTTAAGCCTCTTGACTTTCCGTGCATTTCTAGATTTAAGAGTTAGCAGTGAGTTTAAAGAAGTGTTGCGATGCGAGCTAACAAGTTAGCCAGCTGAGTTAGTAAACTTTAGTAAACGGGCCATTCTCTCGTCATAAAAGAATACACAGATTAATAATCATACTAAGCAAATTATTGTAATGTTGGTAGCGCACTGATTGTTTAACTTTTCCCTCCAGCTGTTGTTGCTATGCAACACACACACCCCATAATGTTTCCATACTGTCTTCCCATTCAACAGCATCCAATGTTTTTCATGCCTTGTGTTTTCTTTTTAAACAGTTTTGTAAAGTTCCGACTTTTAATGTGTTTAATTTAAATGCCGTTTATTTACCTTTTATTTAGGTGCCTGTCATCTTTAATCTTGTATAGTTGGTGAATTTTGGTTAAGAAAACATCTGGAAGAATCAGTTATTAGTTATTATCTTCCACTTTTTGGATTAAACATGAAAGTGACAGTGACTTTTGGAAGGACTGGTCTGGTAGTTCCATGTAAGGAAGGATGGACTGTTCGGGATCTCATCCAACAAGCCACCCAGAGATACAGAAAACTGCTGGAGCAGGTGAGTCAGTCATATTCATTTATATATGGAATAGTTCACAAAATAATACAAAATATTTATTTACCTACCTATATATGCTAATTCCAAATGTCTGTGATGCTACTTTGAACATGCACCTGCTGGACTAAGATTTCAGAGCTGCGGTGGGGCAAACACTTCCCACTATCCCATATAATGGGATATTAATGTCATTGTTTATTTACCATCATGTCATTTAAAGCCTGTTTTTGACTCTTTCCTTTGTGGAACACAAAAGAAGATATTTTTGTGCCCATACAATGGCAGTCAATGGGGGCCAGTCTTTTTGGTTACCAACATTCTTCAAAATATCTTCTTTTGTGTTCTGCAGAAGAAAAAGTCAATAAGTCATACAGGTTTAGAATGACAAGAGGGTTACAACGATGCGGCCTATTGTGGTGGTCTTCTCCTTTCTGAAGCTGGACAGCTTTTAGTCTTCTTATTCTTTCGTTGTATGGAAAAGAGTAGCATGGGCACAGAAAAACCACAGATACGTAAATCATTTTAATAAGCCTAATCCTAATACTAGCTTTTGTTTATTTTTTGTTTTTCTTCCTGTAAAGCTGCTTTACAACAATGAAACATTGTGAAAAGCGCTATATATATATATATNNGTATGAGGGGTAGGATATATATATATACGTATATATATAAAACTGAATTGAATTGAAAAAGAGTAGCCTGGACACAGAAAAACCACAGATACGTAAATAATTTTAATTAGCCCAAATTTATTTTCTGTTCACCTCTTTCTCATCTTTATTACTTAACTTTTATTTAGATGTTAACAGGGTTGGTTGTGTTGCACATCATAGAAAACAATGTGATCAACTGTAAGTTATTGCAGTTGAGAATACAAGTTAATTTTGAGCTTTTTTGCGCTTGCCTTCCGGGTTTAAAATCCTCATCTGGCCGATCGTCAAAGGATGTGACGTGGCGATGTACAATAGTACATTGATGACGCGTCGACGTCTCATAATTATTCATGAGACTGTGTTTTCTTGACCAATGAGAAGACATTTCTCCTAATTATTCGTGAGTCATGTCACCGCCTGGTGTGTTTCTATCTGACCCTTCAGAGAGGCGTTCATGGCACATGAAAGTAAGCTGATGGATAAATGAAGAAAAATCAGAACACTTACCATGAGTTGCAAAAAGACATATTCTGACAATTATATATAAAAGTATATTTTTATGTGAAACAGGCACGGATGACCATTTGGAGCTCTCGGTGGGCCGGAGCTCATGTGGACCAGTATAGCTCAATGTGTCACGTTCGGAACTCAATCAGACGGAGAGGACTTCCGACACTGACGAACCACACAGTTCTATTTAATAGTCATTTTTTTAATATTTGGGTTTCAATTTAATTAGAGATTGATCAAAAATGTATGCTTTACCTTATGGGATACATTGAACTGTTAAAGACCTTATTAATTCATTCAAAAATCACATCTTCAGCTCCTAATGGGCGACGAAATGTCAACCAGAGAAAGTGTCCTCTGATGACAGAAAACAGCAGAAGTGATTTTATGGAAGTCGGGGGCAGATGTGCCTTGTCCAGATTCTCTTTGTGATAAATGCAAATCAGAGTTAAAAAATGGCAGCTACTGTCTCCCTTGAGCTGTGACCCTCTGCCCCGCCATCTGATGTCTTCCTCATCTCTACTTGAGCTTCATGATTTCAATATTACAATCATTTGAGTGGCACCCATTTTCTCTCTTTCTCTCTGTTCCACACGGACTGATGGAGACGTGGGTTTTGCTCTTTCCCCGAGCATTACGGTCGAGTCTGGCCCCTAATAAACAACAAGCTTTCCCTCCTGCATCTCTCCAGGAGCCGGTGGGCCGAAATGAGATCGTATATTGCTGCAAGACTTCCTCGCCTCGCAATTTAGCGTGCTGTTGCTTTTGTCTTTAAAGTGGTCAATTTGACTGATGGGAGACGGTCTTCACGCTCGGTACTGATGCGGTACGAGAGGCGACCGGGCGGCGGTGGCCCTGTGTCACACCCTGTCGCGTTTCACAGAGTAATATCATGCAGTGAATTCGGCAGGTCGGGATTCTGTCAAGGTTTTGGTCAATTGCTTGGTTTTGTATGCGCTCGGCGTGCGAGATCCTAACAGGCGTTCACTCTTAGGGGACACTGCGTGTCAAGCTGAGCTTGGACGATATTTTTTTCCGTGCGGGCACGTCCTTTCTGTCAGACAAGTTTATGTGCGTGCCTAGCCTTTATTTGTGTGTTTGTTATTCCCATCAGCACTGTGTTATTGGCTGTTAGTCTCAGAGGAATATAGACGTGTGGGCTGGTGATGCACGGCGGGGCATCGGTGAGGATGGATCGAGCTACTTGAGGGATCCTGATTGGCTGTTGTCTCCAGGGTCTCGTTTCCAGGCCGGGCGGTTGTCGCCTGTACGTCTGCTTTGACCTCATTTGGTGAGGGTCAGACGAAGAAGAAGAGGGTTCATAAAACTAGTGGCATATATGCATGGAAATTGTACTTGCGGTATAACGTTGGTGTAATCGGATTGGCTTTATGAAACGCTCTACACAGTGCTGTAATGTTGGGTTTACTTGTATTTCTTCTATGATTTGAGGCATTGTACTGCAGTATGGTTTGTCAGTACTAAGAAGGCGGTGCAATCGATCTTTGTGATAGATTGTTTTCATTACTTGCTTCTTTCCCTATGAGACTGTATGATTTAGGGCTGGTGGTAACTAATGTCCTTCAGGTTTCCCTTGAAGTTTCATTAATAGAGTTAATAATCATAATGTTGCATTTATTCATGAATGCTGAGAGGCTTCACAAATCACGTCTCGGTGCTTTCAGCAAAAAATGCAGAACAAACTGAGCATTATGTTTAGAGGAGTACCAACGCTGTCATCAATCAGTGAGGTTTCTGAGCTGTTCATGAACTTCTTGGCTGTGCCACATGAAGCTTGAATTCAGTGCCAGTATGGTCAACATTTGGTGGGAATCTGAATGCATGCAGCTAAATGCATGTCGTAAATGCAAGTTTGCTTGATGTGAATGATATGGGGTTGATGTGTCTAATGGCTTTCTCAGTGATGTAACAGACGTGTTCAGCTCGCTTGAATGTGTTGTAAGGGTGCATACATACTAGGTTAGGGGTCGTCATGCAGGGAATACAGTTTGGTTGGGTGCCTGCATTAGAGTGCATTGCAAAAAAAAGCACCCTAAAATGTTCTCTAATTTTGGTCACATCTTTTGTCTTCATCATTGTAATGCATCTTTCTCATTAAAATGACTGTATTTGCGGTGTGTGTAGACACCCTTGAGTCTGCAGCTGGAAACATTTTTCTGAGCTATAACTTGAGCCCACCTCAACATCCAGCTGAAACATTCTAATACTGCACTTAACAGTCTTTGACAGTAGGGATGTGCACGATTAACCGAAATATATATCACGTGATTTATGCACAACTTGTGAGTGAAGTACGGAAAAATGCTGCTGCACCTGAAAGCCAGAGGGCGCTCTCATGCAGAAACTCCAAATACGCACTGCAGAAGAAGACCATAACACACGTAGTTCTAGGAAATGCCTAAGGACATGTTTTTATCACCGATCCTCAAGCCTCCTCAGATATTTTCATGATAATAGAGTAGATTTATAATGATCATGTTTGACGGGTGTTGCTTTTTTAAATGCGCGTTATGAGCGACTCAAACTCGCACTGCTTTTAGATGGAGCAGCATTTTTTACTGATCCCAGAGCCGTGCTTCACGGACAAGCTACGCATTAAAATATTATCGATGCCTTGCACAGCTCTATTTCAGCATGATTTATTGGTAATCGTGATTATTCGTGCACAGCCCTACTTTGACAGTCAAAAGTAATGACATAGTCAAGACGTGACACACTTAAAGAGATAGTTCACCCAAAAATTAATTATTTCATTCACCCTCATGTCATTCCAAACCTGTATGATCTGCAGAACACAAAATATGATATTTTAAAGAATGCTGGTAACAAGGCAACATGATTGTCTTCCACTTTATGGACGCAAAACCACTGAGACAATTCTCAAAAGAAGAAAGAGTCATACACAGGTGTTACATTTCATCAAGGAGGACAGATTTTCGTTTTTGGCTGAACTATCCCTTTTGATGATTGCCAGCATCAGTCGTAAATGTTAAACATATTGAAGAAATCACTACACAACTTTATCTGCTGACTGTAAATACAGACTGAAACAGACCTGGTCCTGAATCCTCATCCCTGCTGTTTCTCTTTCTGCTGTAAAGGAGAATTCAGGCTTTGTGTAATTATTCAATTACTAGCATTTAACTGAGGCTTCATGTAATCACAGCAGAAAGCTTAGTGATTATGTAAGGTTGGCTGTGATTATCGCTTTTAAATGCTTGTCTTTTGAACATCTCGCATGTAACTAGATTAATTTACCGAGCACCAGCATGTTAGCAGTAGCCTTCAGTGTATCCTCTCCAACATCGATTATTAAAGGGGTCATATGACATGGCTAAAACGAATATTATTGTTTGTTTTAGATGTAAGGCAATGTGTATACACGATTTAAGGTTCAAAAACGCTGTATTTTCCACATACCGTGCATGTTTGTATCTCCTCTTTGCTCCGCCTCTCTGAAACGCGCAGATTTTTTACAAAGCTCATCATCGCTCTGAAAAGCGAGGTGTGCTATGATTGGCCAGTTAACCAGTGCGTAGTGATTGGTTGAATACTGCAAGCGTGTGATGGAAATGTAACGCCTCTTACCATATTTGGAACATCAGGTTCCAAAGCAATTGTGCTGACAGGTACGCACACCTTACTTGTGTCAAATCTTAGTCAACTCATACCACAAACTGACGTAGATTTGTGGGGGTGTGGTTACACGAGGCGTTTCAGGCAGGTCTGGGTGAGCATTCGCTTTTAGATGGAATGCATGTTTTGTTCCGACACTTTCATTTTTGCAATTTTACGTGTCTAATACATACAGTACATGGGCAACTTATTGCAATTTTACGTGTCGAATACATGCACGGGCAACTTATAACATACCAAAGACACAGAAAAACGTGTGTTTGCGCCATATGACCCCTTTAAAGGGATAATTCACCCAAAAATGAAAACTGTGTCGTTTTCATTTACCCTCATGTCATTCAATACCTGTATTTGACTTTTTCTTCTGTGGAACACAAAAGAAGATATTTTGAGAATAGTTTTGTGAGATGCATGTTCTTGGATCCAAAACACTTCATTGGTATTAAACCAGTCAAACATTGAACAAATGCTGCATACTGCATTGGTATTAGCTATTAGCATATTTTATACAATACTGCAGAGATGAGTATTTTTGTATTTGCAAAACTCGGGAGCGAGTTAGCATTTTTACACTTCCGGTTCCATTGCCCCAAATTCAATGTGTTTTTGGTTAAATGCCTAAAATGAAGTCTGTGGTTAGCAAAACCTATAAATACTTTTAGGTTTTATTTTATGATGTAAAACATGCCAGTTTTAACTCACTCGTGATTTTTAGAGCTACGTTTACATTTATGCATTTGGCAGACGCTTTAAGCGACTTACATTGCATTATCCTATACATTTGTTTCTAAGTATGTGCAATCCGCTGGGATCGAATCCATGACCTTGGCGTTGTTAGTGCCATGCTCTTACCACTGAGCTACAGGAAAGCTGGAAGCTACAGGAAGGAGCTTTATTGTGTCTTCAAAACAACGGTTGCTAACAAGTTGCTAAAAGTGTCAACTTCCTTTGGCGGGGGCATTAAACCTCATCACGCATAAAAATCTCACATGTATGCAAAATGGACACAAATCTCTAAAAATGCGGAGTAATTATTTACCAGGGAACATGTTTTTAATAAAGTTTGAAAAAATTGTCAGAGGCTTGGTGTTGGTGACGTTGATATCAAGCGACTGTAGTGTAGTCTGTTTTATAGCCTCGTGTTAGATTTTTACCTCTGGTGATTGTATTTAGGCTTCAAAAATAGCAAATATTGTGTTAGTTTGTAGTGATTATCTTGATTAAATGACTAAACGTGTCAGTATCATAAACCTTTGTTAATCACAGAACTTCTTTTTGCTGTCTTCCAAAAGTCTTTGGGAAAAATACGAAGGCTTTTGGTCGATGGGGAACCAATTCGGTGCTAACTTCCTGGTTAGCCTACAACTGACGCCCTTTTGGGTTGTGACCCACCCCTTGAGAATCACTGTCCTACTGGACGCTCTCACTTTGATTTGGTATAGTTTTATTTGTAGGCTAATTTCTTTAGCTCTTTAACTTGTTTTAAAGCCTGTAAGTTAATAGAGGTTAAGCCGAAGCCCTGCTCTCTGCGTTTCATTTGTGGACAGTTCGACCTCTCAGCTAACTGTCACAGTTTGGAGCACAAGCGCTCGGGTGCGTGTTATCTCTCCGGCGATTGAGCGGCGAGAAGTGTTGTTAATTACCAGATTTCCTTCTTCGCCATTGAAGTCTTAGCAGCTCACAGTCTTCCGTTTTTTGTTATGCTAATCTGAAACATTTTCCTGCAGCTGGGTAATTATGCATTTAATGCGTTTCAGGATTAAAGCAAACGAGAAATGCCCTAGATGTAGTTGCACTAATCTTCAGCCTTTTCAAAGTGTCGCACGTCGGTATGCAAGAGGCATCGCTTGAAAAGAACGCAGTTGGCACTTTAAGGATTTACTGTCTACTGTCTTCAGAGTTTCTGCCTTGTGTTTTGTTATATTCGTCGAGGTGTTTTTCGTTGACCCAGACGCATCGGTTACCAGCGGGACAGACAGATGCTTGTGATCTCCAGCCAGCGTGCTCGAGAATGTTCCCGGCCGGGAAACAAGTGGAAATATGCTTGAGTCAAAGCACACTCTGTATATTTAGCATGTCTGCGAGCACTTGTCTGAGAGAGAGAGACCTTCGGCAGAAGAGGTGGAGGAAGTGTTCGGGAGTCACTCAGGAAGTTATCAGCGTCGAAAAGGGACACTTAATTACCCGGGCGAAGGCGGGCCGGAGCTGCGCTCCTTTTTTTCATTAAGCTCAGGAATGCCAGATGCACGAGTGCTGAGCTGGCTGCCAAAGCAGCTGATATCATGAAAAATCTGGCCTTCCACCAGCAGAGATAACAATTAGCACGCATCGCCTCGGAGACAGAGTTGGGTAGCATCTGCTCTCAATTGAAAAGTGTTCCAAAGTAGGTGCATGGTTTGTGATGGAAACTACCTCTGGACCTCAGATGTCCTCATGAAGCACCAGTGCTCAGCTGTAAGCGGTTTAGAAGGGTCTTGGCAACATGGCAACACAAAGAATGGGCTATTTTCAACGGTTGCACATTCGTTGTTGTGGTTTTATTTGTCTGTAACCGTTGTCTCCAGTGACTTGGGGACATGGTGTTGTCTTTGAAGATGACTTTTGAAATAGACCAAATAAACAATGTGCGTTTTGGCTTGTATTTAAAGTAGGGATGCACGATAAATTATCGTCCATATCGGTAGCGGCCAATAAATGGTCATTTTGAGTGTTATCGGTATCGGCCGATAACAAAATTTATGCCGATAAATTATGAATCATTTTCTCTGGTTAAACCACTTCAACTGCACAACTCACAGTTAAAACCCAGTACAATACTGTCGTTCTGTGATGATCATTCACTTACTTATAAGAAAAACATTGTTAATGTAGGTACAGTATGTAGATATTTATGAATGTGTAAATTATAGGAGCAAAAGCATATTTTTTTAAAGCCGATTTCTGTCTGAATGCTTTCTGTCTTGACGCATGTTAGACATGTGGCTATTAAAAACATTTTTACTGGGTTGCTCTGGAAGAACATCTATAATTTGTTTATTAAATAAACATACCAGAAAAGTTTAAAAGTTGAAGAATCTTTAAATAGTGTAAAGTAGGCTTGGTACGTGGTTTTCTGGGAAAAAGAGAACTAATGGTTACCTTGTTTTCTGCAGTGAATGTTTTCAAATAAAAGCAGCTGTCCACTTTTTGCCTTTTGTTTCAGTCTCAGATGATGTATTATTAATATTTAGGTACTGTATATCGGCCAATATATCGATTATCGGCTTCCAGTGTTAAATAATTATCGGTTATCGTTATCGGCCAAAATTTACATATCGGTGCATCCCTAATTTAAAGGGATAGTTATCTCTTTTATCTAATGTAATAAACAGGGGTCTGGAAGTACAGTACTGTATTGATTTGTGTAGTTATCTGTCTTTTGTTATTTAGTAGTGTATAGTTGTTAAAACTGATACATTGCAAACATCTTTATATGTGTGGGTTAAAGATTAAAATTGTGTCCGTGTTTGTTTGTGGAGTATTTATTTGCTTTGGCTTTCTGATTATTGCATTAGCACTGCAGATATTTATCAAGCAGGAGTAGGAGGGGAGCATCCAGACACGCTGTCTGATCTGGACTCTTGCTCTATCTGTTCGTCTCATTTAAGCACTGATTACCCACATACACATCACTTCCCACATTGGTCCCAGTGCCCAGAAAAGTATTAATTTAATTTGTACCACCACATGAAAAATCTCTAATTTCATTCTGTCTATATTGCAGTCCATAACAGAAAATGAGGTGTGGGCCTGAAAATATTATGTTTATTAAACTCAATTCACAGCGAAATTGGTATTTTCATATTTGACCAGAAGGTGCAAGAACACGACGCAGAGGTGGAAGATGGTTCTCGGAGATGGACAGTGTCTTATTGCATCATTATCATCACCATCATGATCATTACTGTTTATGAGTCTGGTAATGACGCTAGGCTCGGTAATGGACCCTACGCCAACAAAAGCAATTGCGGAAATACGACAGGAGCCCCGCTGCTCGGCGTCATCAGGGTAAAAATTGCGAAATGTTCCAGAGATTTCCATCGTTTCATTATGGCGCGGAGGTGCTTCTCCCACCTCGTGCGTATCCTCATTCACCAGTCGTGTAGTTGGGAATAAACCTTAATGTGGCATGTAATACAGGGTTCTTTCTGTAGACTGGCGCGCTGACGCCCTTTGTTGAATGCTGGAAACCGCATCGCTCGTGCCTTTGGCTCACCTTCGTTGGCCTCACGTTACAGCTAGCATTCAAAAGCTCAGGGAGCGTTTGGGTTGGAAGCGTGATTAGACAGGTGCGTTGGCTGTCAAATGTTATTTCGCTCATGGGTCGCTGGAGATGAGGTCATGTGGGATTTGATGTCATCTGCTTCATTGTTTATTGAATGAAATGCAAGATTAAATGCTAATTAATGTCATACTGGAGAAAATTATAGATTAAATTGCGAAGTTTGAAGGCGTGTTTCCTGCCATTTTTGTTCACGATTTTGCTACATCCACTCACAAAAATAAAGTTTTGATATATTTACGGTTGGAAATGTACTGTATTTACAGATAATATTGACCCATTAAATGTATTGTTGGCTGTTGCTACAAATATACATGTGCTTTTGTGGTCCAGGGTCACAGTTGATTAGTTTTTAAGAATACATAGTACTGTTTATGTCAGAGAAGATATTAGGGTTTGCTTTTAGAAAATCTTGAACATTGGATGGATATGTATGTTTTTTTGCGTTGCCAACATACATTTTTCTGCTTGTTTATGGTTTTATGTTAATGGGCAGAATGCACTTATTTACGATGACTTCTCTAAACATAATTCATCTGGAGGAGTTTTGCTTCTCAGTAACATTTATATTTTATGGATGTTTACCAATAATATGGTGTATTCGGATAGATTGATAGATTGGGAAGATGAATTTTAAAAATGGCCCCAGTCTACGTGAAATCACCTTATATCTGGCAAACACGGCTACGTTTTTCCATGATTCTCATCATTTTTACTGAATTTTTACATTGGATGAGGTTTTACAGACAGTCAAGCCATAAAGAAAATATAACACCTTTCAGATTGTCTTGAAGACTCTGGAGAGATGATCTGGTCTGGTCTTCTTTGTGCCACACGTTTCAAACATTTCACTTCTCACACTTGGTAAAACCCATTTGAGTTTATGAACTCATTAACTAGACTCTGTAATACTGAAGCATACTTTTATGTAATTATATAACGATTATGATAATGATGTCCAACTTGAGGAAATTTGTACAACAGCAGCTCTTTGCACTATGGTTTGTGTCAAATTCACATCTTGGACTATGCATGTTTCTAAGAAAATTGTAGACTTAGATGTTGAATATTGCACCATTTGAGACTGATAGCCCCATCTGCCAAACAAAAAATAGCCTAAAACATTAGTACAAATGTAGACAGATTTGTTTAAATTCATTTAGGGCTGCAATGATTCTTTGAGTAACTTGATTATAAAATATCCTCATTTATCAAACTCACTTCATTATCTTTAATCAACACTATCACGTTAAAGTAATCGTCAGTCATTTTTAAGCTTAAGTAGATTAATTTAACTAGAGTTAAGGGGGGATTTGAATGCTGGAAGGGAAATGTAAATTGGCAGTAGATTGAGATTGTAACCATTAAAACACTGAGTTACTGGACCTCAATCATTAAAAATGTTGGTGGTAAGAAAAAAACATTTTGTTAAAGAATGATAATATAGGGTAATGTTGATGATGTTCTCTCATTTCTTAACATGCATACGACTGCTGACCTGTTCTGTTCTATCCAGCATTGAATTTGAATCCTATCAGTCATTTAGAAAGTCCTTTACATCAAGTATAATGTTTTCTTCTATACGTATTTTGACATAGGATGACGTGTTTAGTACACAATGCACACAGCAATATAATAAAATATTTAGTATAATATTAAAGCGGAGCTGTTGGTTCTGCTTTTCCACTCTGCTTTCCAAGTTTTCGTCACCCCATTTATGTTAAAGAGCTCATCGGATAAGCACTTTCAACAAGTTGGTATGTTTTATTGGGGTCTTCATGAAATGTCTGTAACATATTTTGCTTAAAAACACTCAATGGCTGTGTAAGCAAAATGCTTTTTGCCTCGTCAAAAACAGCTATGCTCACAGCAACCCGTTTTGGTGTATCTCTCTTTAAATGATAATGAGTTACTGCGCACCCCACCCCCCTTCCGTCCGGCATGTCAACACAACTCACGTGTAGTACTGCCATGGCAATTGTTTAGCTAAATGATATTTCCTGAACTCCTCCGCTGTTAGTTTCATTTTAAATGTCTCAAATCATTCGTCCTTAGACTAAAAAAAATCTGTAACAGCAAACTGCGCATCCTAGTAATGCACTCACGTAGTGCATGTATGCGCGCCTAAAATCCACGGAATGCCGACCTGCAGATCTCAGTGTAATTACGTAGATTTAGGCGATTGTCATTGACAAGTAAGTTATACACACACAACGTGAGAGTATGCTCTGTTTGCTGTGACTGATTTTTTTAACCTAAGGAGGCGCTTAAAACGAAACTAACAGCAATTAGCAAAACAATAGTGACAGCTTGCCGCAGCTAAACATATTAACGCACATAATGACATACATACAGCCAAACTCCAAGTGCCCATTTGCCAAATAACATATAAATGTAGAGTAAGTTTAACACTGGCTTTGAATGTTCTATTTAGCCCGTGACTGACTTAGGTCCCTTCGCTATCATATGCTAACGTTATCCTCCTATATATACAGTACATGTACGTCAATTCAGACTGTTGATAAATATTACTTACATCGGCAGCTTTGTCTCGTTCAGTTGGTCTCGATCCCTCTTGAGGAACAACTTTGAAGTTAATCCTGCTTGTACTGTCCCAGGTTGATAAAGCACTCCGACTTGAAGTGATTTGCGCAAACAAGCAGGTTTTTACTTATTTACTTATGAGGGGTTTCCACTGAAAATTAAATAAATCCACTCCTCTCATGTCTCCTCTGAGGCTGTGACTCTAAATAATGATTTGTGTTCATCTGTGCAGCCTAAAGACAGTACATTTAGAATGTTTTCCGCAAACTTTTGTCATGACGTCAGAACAAGTTCACCGCCGTCGCTTGTGAAAACAACAATGGCAGCAGCGCTGTGGGTGGAAACTTGGGTGGTAATATTATAATAAGAGCCTCTTCCTACGTCAGAAAAGGAGCGAAATCTGATCGGCTCGATCTCTCACACGCTTGCAGAGAAAGCCTCACCAAAACAAAGTTACTGTGTTGTGATTTTTCACGTTTTCTGAGTTTGTAGATGCACCAGGGAAGCACTTAAACACAGAAAAAGACAGATTTTTATCCGATGACTCGTATAAATATACTACAGTGGTCATATATGTGAGTATGTACTGGTCAAATCTGGTGACTGTTTTTCTCATCTCCGATTGACTGGGCTTTTAAATGAACATTTAGCAAGTGTATGAGTCATCCATGCAATCGCAGTTAATCTGATGAAGGCTGACAGCTCTGTAGACCTACAACAGCCAAGATAAACAGGGTTGGCCCGTATCAGTCGTGTTTCACGCTGTCAATGGAGTTTTGTAGTTACTCCAAGGCAAACACTGTTTAAGCGTACCATACCTCCCACTTCTGGATGTGGTCTTTTTACATGCCATTGTTTGAAAGCAAATGGCTTACGTTGCTTTGTTTTTGTTGAGCAAGCAACATAAATGCATTAAAAAATATGATGTAATGACACAAGATCATGCCCAAGATGAAATGAAGCCATTTGTTGTACAAAAGCGTACTGTATCTCTTGGCATTAGTTGAAGTTCAAGTTTATCGTGACATTTGGAGTTGAGATTTGCAGTTGCATCACACTGGTGTCAGGGATCTGGTTGGCCATCGTTGTGAGCTTAGATGATTTGTGGATGTTGATGTGTGCTTATTTGTTCTCGGTCAGCATTAATCAGAAAGTCTATTGGGCCCTCACCAGGCCCTTGCTGCACTCCCTCTGTAGGAGGTGACAGTGGAGGAGTTCTATGGGAACACTATTCAGTTGAATAAAAGACGTCCCGTCCTGCATGTACATTAGGGTGTCCAGCTACACACTGATTTGATGTTATGTATTTTCAGTGCCCAGTAATAAGCTCAGTGCAATCTAACTTCAAGCTAACATGAACTAAATCTGTGGGTGTGTTATATATCCTTAAAATTAAATCTTGGTCAGTAATAATAATCTTAAAAAACCTTAAAAAATATATTTTTCAGTAGTATTTTAATGAACTGTCCTTTTGTCTTTGTCGACAACGCTGTGGGAAATTCAGGGAATAAGGTGATAAGTTCTTGCCACAAGGTGTGTGAAATTGTGTGCTCTTGCTGATAGTTCATACTAGTGTTTGTTTGTTTTGCAGGAGGGCGATTTCCTGGTACGAACCCACCACGTTGAGTACTGCGACGGGGGAATTCTGGACCCTGATGATGTGCTAACAGACCTGGTGGAAGACAAGGACAGGGTAAAGCGAAAACATTTGAGTATTGAAGTAGTAGTTAATCTTTATCTGATATAATCTCTATGCAGCCCTTTTTTTCAGACAACAAAAGTCTAGTTTAAGCTCCAAATAGGACCACTTAAATAAATATAAAAAAATATAAAATAAATATATTTATTGACTCTAGCCGTGTAAGAAAAATAGACTTGAATTGAGATCGTGGCTGACTGAAAATATTTCTGCTGCAGTTCTTATCTCACAAACTTTTCCCCACAAAGCAATTGTACGCCCTCAGAAAACTTTGAATGTTGTACTGTAGTCGTTACTAGTACTAGTTTTGTTGTTTTAATGTTCGGTTGGTCACTATGAATTGCTGTGTAAAGACTCCTTCAAATTTCTGTTTTATAATAACAACACACAGGCTTGTAACAACATGAATCAATGACACAACGTTCCTTTTTGGGAACTGTTTTTTATATTAGGATTCACAGAGTGTCTGCATAGAAACTAGTGGGGTAACATGTATAGAAAAGAATACTCTTCCCCTCTCCTGACACCTGTGCACAATATCTCCACCAAATAATGTCTAGGAGCCACAATACAAAAACTGAAAGTGGAAACATGGAACAGAATGTCAACATTTGGCCTCGCTGTTCAAATATTTTTAATACTGTCAGCATGGAATGTCACTTTGTAATCATTAGTCGACTAAACCTAATTCATGAAGAAATCTGCCAAATATAAGAGCTATGTTCAGCATGAACTTGTGTAGTAGAAGTATAAAGATCAGGTCGTGTGAATTTGCTTTCCATAATAATTTCCGCATTCGATTACATATTTTACAGAAATGCAATGGTAATGACAGTTATCCCACAGCAACAAAACAACACAGAAAACCTGTCACAGATTGCCATCCAGAGAACACATTTACTCTTGCAAATGTGCCATGGTTTGTCGAGAAGTTGCGAGGAAATGTGAGAAAACACGATCACGTGATGTTAGCTTGAAGCGCAATATTCGGCTCAATATTTCTGCTGAAGTGATATGTTACTGACTGTATGATAGTAAATGGAAAGTGCTTCTGAGTCATTCATAGAGGTCATGATAGAAGTATTGAGAAGAGCTTTTATGAACATTACGGCCATTCAGTGTTCATAATAGAAGCACGGCCGACACTTCACCGGTTCATATGGAAGGCGACTCGTTGACATTTGCTTGCGAGGAGAGAGTGGTCTTCCCGATGAGCCCTCCGGGTCTTCTGTTTGTCCTTTCTCTGTATGGAGGTTATTATATTGAGCTGTGTGGCCGCTCCTAACTCGATAACATAAAGGGCATTTTCCTCTTAATTGAATTCTCTCAGACATCAAATGGTCTATCAGATGCAAAGCTTTTGATTTCTGCACACTAATTAATAGAAGTGAAGGCACCAGGCGGTATGGGTGGTGCTTTCTCTCTCTCCCTTCCTCTCTCTCTCTCTCTCTCTCTTAGACCAAGATATTGCTTCATAATCACAAAGTGTAGCTGGGGTGTTTTAAAGGGTTTCGCCACAGGCAATGCGGTCTATTTCTGAGGAATAATTTACATATGAAAGATGAAAAATGGTCATGATTTGAAGATTAAGAGTGGTTAGAGATGGCTGGGCCTTTTTATTGAGCATTAATTTGTATGAATATTGTGTGCCGTAATTGACTGATATTCATACAAGCTCACATGAAGACACACACTTATATAAAATCATGGTCTCTCTCTCTCACTATTTCTTCATATACTGTACAATTGCTTGGTGGTATTGCGCCTTTATTCTGTTCGAGCCGGTATTAACTCATAAATCCGGACTGGGATGCGAAATGAGCTTTTACTGTAGTGATGTTGCCATGGTGACAACTTTCCCAAATGCCACAGCCTCTGTTACTGTATCCTGGTGATCCAATAATTATTCTTTGCATTTTGTACCCTGGGAGTGGGGTTTTCTTTCTTTAGAAATAGTTCTTTACAGTAATGTGCTATTTTTAAACCGCTGTAAACCCCAAGCATTTCAATGAAAAGAAAGTAAATGGCAAAAACAGCAGCAGGTACGTATCCTTTTGAAATCAGCTTTCTAGAGCTGTCGTATTTTGTGCGTGTTTGCGTTTGTGGAATGTGCCATTTATCCTGTTAGGACGCAAGATCTCCTTCTACGTCAACAAAAACACAAGCCGGGTTGTGGTAATTACCGTACCACTCCCTCTTTAATGAAGCTAACATACCAGTCGACTGTCAGCGCAGACATATCCTGAAGGCAAATTACAAGATGGGCTTGCTTTGAGATGGAGTGTACAGTATACACATGCAACCGTTGCTTTGTCAGACAACATATTCTCTTAAGAGCTCACAAAACATGTACGTTGACATGTGATACGTTTATAAACCGTATGCTATGGAGTTGATTTAAAGGTCCAGTGTATGAAATTTAGCGGCATCTAGCGGTGAGGTTGTGAATTGCAACCAGTGGGTCACTCCACCCATCCCTTTCGAATCACTACGGTGGCTGACACAGGACTAAGATTTCGTGACGTTTTTGCTTTACTGAAGGAGATAACGCATTTACGAAACACGCTAGATCAGTTTGTCCGTTTAGGGCTACTGTAGAAACAACATGGTGAATTCCATGTAAGGGGACCCGCAGTGTATGTAGATAGAAATAGCTCATTCTAAGGTAATAAAAACAGTTTCATTATGTAAGGCGTTTATACACCTCTGAAGACATATTTATGTACTGTATATTTGTGTCAATAGATCCTCCAAAATAGTGACATATTGGCCCTTTAAAGCTGCAATTTGTAACTTTTATTGATTATTCAGCAAGAATAAAGTCTGTGTTGAAGAAGAAAGAAAATCTGTTGAAAACTGTTTTTCTTTACCTCGATTTGCAACCGTAAGCTTATAATAATGATTTATAATTCAAGCTGTCAGGTAGGATTTCTCTGAAAATGTCAGTTTGACGTCATTTCACTTCAACCCACATAAGGATAAGTATGTAAAGTAACCTGCAATTGTATCTTAAAAAAAAGATTTACATTACATTTACATTTATACATTTAGCAGATGCTTTTATCCCAAGTGACTTACAAATGAGAAAGCGTTTAACATGTTGTCATTTAGCTAACAGTAAGTGCACTGTAAGTCCACAAGGCCATGCTTTTAGAGGTATGACTGGAGTTGAAGCTAGAGAGGGATGAACAACATAGTCGATATAATATCATATATTTTATTAATATGAGGAAAAGGTTTGTTGGTGGAACAGACAATACATCATAGCTACTATAGCTAAGCTCTGTTTTATGGACTCAGATGGTATGTCATTGCTTATGTGTAAAAAAAGGCCTAAGTGTTAAAAGATTTTCAACCTTTTTGCTGTGGCTCGTTTAAAGTTCATCCAAAAATGCAAGTTCTGTCATCATTAGCCTCGTTTACATGCAACCAAATAATCCACTTGTAATAGGATCGATGGCTCAATCGGACTGAAAAGCCTTCATGTAAACACCTTAATCAATCCGATTGAGGTTGAAATTGCGATCGGATTGAAAGGGGTGGTGTAGACCGAAAGCAATCTGATCAGGAGGAAATAAATATGCATGTAAACGCTTGAATCAGAGTATTTTCTCAATCGGATTTCAAAATACCTTGTGCACATACGCAGTGCAGTGCTGCGTATGTCTTATACATCTTATGTTTACGTCAATTAATAAAAAAACACAAAACTCACCACACACTGTTGAAAAAACAGCATATGCTGGGTTAGGTATGTTTTGATGCTGGTCATGTGCTGGTTTAAGCTGGTCATGTGCTGGTCTTAGCTGGTCACATGTTGGTTTAAGACAGTCATGTGCTGGTTTAAGATGGTCACATGCTGGTTTAAGCTGGTCATGTGATGGTTTAAGATGGTCACATGCTGGTTTAAGATGGTCATGTGATGGTCTTAGCTGGTCTTAGCTGGTCATGTGCTGGTTTAAGATGGTCGTATGCTGGTCTTAGCTGGTCGTGTGCTGGTCTTAGCTGGTCGTGTGCTGGTCTTAGCTGGTCATGTGCTGGTTTAAGCTGGTCATGTGCTTGTTTCTCACCATCTTAAACCAGATCAGGACCAGTCTAAACCAGCACATGACCAGCTTAAACCAGCACATAACCAGTTTAAACCAGCACGTGACCAGCTTAAACCAGCAAACTAGCATCAAAACATACCTAACCCAGGCTGTTTTTTCCTTTCAGAGGCACGCTTAATTAAGGGAACGGGGACACCTACTGTACAGTATGTTCTGTTGGGCTCATGTGTGTTCTTTTATAACAGTATATAAAGTAAAGAGAGAACATAGTATTATTCAACAACTTGACATCAAACATCCATCCAAAGATGAAGTTTGAAGTGAGATGTTAGTTGCGCAGTGTTGCCAGGTCCTGCTATGTTTAAAGTACATGGATGGGACGTTTTTAAACGGTTCTTGCGGTTGTTTCTTTCCTGTGGGTTAAAAGAGGTATAATGTTGATAATCAGATGTTGATATTTGGGCTATGCGAGATCATTGAGATCATTTGTTTTTGGATCGTTTTCAATAGCCATTGGACTGGATTTGTTACGCGAATCTGGCAACTCTAGCTGTGCGCTTGCGCAGAAGTTTCATTCGGAAAATATTTCGTGTAAGTTTTTGAATCGTATTGCAACATTTAGGGGACATGTAAACAGCACTGAAATGATCTGCAATCAGATTGAATTCATTCGGATTGACCAAAATGGATGCGTGTAAACATTGCCATTGAGTCATTTCAACCCTGTATGACTTTCTATCTTCTGCAGAACAAAAAAGAAGATATTTTGACGAATCTTGGTAACCGAACAATGGCTGTTCCCATTGACTTGCATTGCTTTTGTGTTTATACAGTGGAAGTGAATGGGTAACTTCCATTGTTCTGTTACCAACATTCGTCAAAATATCTTCTGCAGAATAAAGAAAATCATACAGGTTTGAAATAACAAAAGGGCGAGTAAATGAAGGCAGAATTTTAAAACAGATTTTTACAGTAATAATCTCAGGATCTGGATTGGCTGAAATGTCACAGTCTTTAAACTTTAGTGACCTAAATTTCAGTTGGTTCGTCGAACAACCATGAACATACTGTACTTCACTATGTATACTTCAGTATTTCAGAAATCTCAGAAGTCACACTAAAATATAATTAATAGAATTGTTTAGCTGTTTCCATAAGAAAAACACTATTTTTGTCTGTCTGGTGTGATTCTGGGCACTGCTTTCATCGCTGAAGCTGTAAAATCAGAAGTGTTCGCATTTCTGATATCGTTTTTTCTGAAACATTCCTCATATGCGTGAGCTGTCACATACTCGCAGATGCGTGCTCTATGTGATAATGATATTCCCACAGCTCTGATTCACATTCAACTGGAGGAAAAAAATGGTACATTAGTCAACACTGTCATCAATATATGAAGCGAGAAATACATTAGATATTCATCTGAATCTGTGCACAGAGTTGTTTTTCTGTGTGTCTGGAGCCTCATGTTTAGTGGCCGAAGAGCAGTGGCGTACAGTTGCTCATTTCTGCCCTCCGGAGGCGTTTCCTGGTACAGATTTTCTTTCTTGTCAAGATTTTAACATTCTGCATTAGCTACTTCATGTCAGAAGGCAAGGAACGAAACGAAATTAAAAGCAAACAAAAGGCCGAAGCGAAAATCACACTTTATAGATTTTCCGCAAAACTTTTTGCACCGTATTTACAATTTGTCATTTCTCATGGTATTTCAAAACAGCCCCAAAACTGTATCTTAAAGGTTACGGTGTAATGGGAGAGCTGTGAGAATGGAGTAATGTGTGTGAATAATATTGATGTGTGTGCAGGAGGTTAATTAAAAGCTCCAGTCATTCATCAAGGACTGAGGGCAGGCAGCCGGGCTGACTGCTCTCAAATCAATCACAAGCTCATACACACTGTACTGAATACACACACAAACACAGATTTAACTTTCTGCAACGCTGGCCAGTGAAGAAAGTTACTGACCATAAATATGTCTTAGATTGGCGATGACTGACTAGTTGGTTAACAACTAATTGATTGATGAGATGGATAGTAAGCCAACGTCTTGTGTCGAGCATCCTTATTAATTATTTGGAGCAAATGATGAAACTGTGTTTTTAATCAAAATATATTGTATATATTATATCAAATATATTATATTTATATCCCTATGTCAATGGAGTTGTTTTATTCAAATTTTTACACATTTGTGACAAACAGCGCCGGTCATTCCAATAGGATAATACGTGAGATGCTTCTGTGGTAGACTCAAGTGAAACATCACCGAGAGCCAGACCGTCGTTCTCGCAATTCATTTTAAATCATGTGTTACTGGCGATTTGATCATAAATATACGGTATACGTTTGTGTGTTTATAAATACAAAAGAAACATGCACAGTGCACAGACATATATTATGTAAACTCAAACTTTTATTCTGGATGCGATTAATCGCGATCAATCATAGAACAACACAAAATTATTGATTTTATTGATGTGCTGTATTTATACACTCCCCAACCGTCTGTCAGTCCAACCAAAGCCAGGACACTTTGTTTCTTCACATACACCCCCCAGGACACTTTGTTTTCCCCTTCTAAATATTTTATGTACATTTTATTAAAAAAAATAATGCTTTCCCAGGGCTTTACGCCACACCCACCGGGTCTGTCATATTATATCCAGCACTCTTATGGTGGTCTGTCTGTGGTGGCATTGTGTGAAAGGAACAGATTCCATAAATTCCAGATTGGGATAAAGTACGACTTGGCGAATCAGAATTGGACGATTTTGCTTGCACAACAATCGGCATTCATAACAGCCTTACGAATCATTGAGTCCATTTTTATTCACAGAAATGTTAGTTCCTTCATAATTTCGCCTTTTGCCACAATGGTTGCCATGTTGTCCCAAAACAGTCGAGCTGTATATCTGCGCCTGATATTCGTGTTGTAAGCCGTGCTGCGTGCCGCTCTAGATCATTTTTATACGGTATGTCATGAACAAAAGATTTCAGTCGTGTGTTTAAGTTGGTTTGCATGAATTTGGCCGGAGGCGGTGGCACTTCCACTGTGTTTGTGTGTGTGTGTGTGTGTGAATGAGTGGGTAGCCATGGAAATAGAACGCCAGGGTAAAATCTTCAACATTTGGAGGGATTAAAACGGCTCTGTGCTGCATCTGGAGTAATTAAACACTCAGTACTAAGACAAATCAACCCTCTTCAGGGCTACCAGGATCGCACGTGCGTGAACGATAACGTACGTAAGACTAGAGCTCTATTGCGACACTTAGCTCAATCCTCGTTGTTTTAAGATGGGAATTGTTCTTTCAAACTGATTACAATGAAGCCTTGTTAAAATCTCACTTGATGCTAATTAAATAGGTTAATCAAGATGAATTAACAGCCATTCTTGTTTCTCAGCAGTGCCGCTGCCTGAGCACCACAGAGGCCGAGACGGGATTTGATTACCGGGCTCTCCCTCATCCAATCGCCATTAACCCCCAGCATGCCCGCTGCCCCGTTGGTCGGCCGGTTGCACGAGCTGATGAATATTCAGCAGGAGCTGATGGATGAAAATAACTGTCTTTAAGCTGGCAGGGGCGATGGCATCCGTAAGCCTGGCCTAGCGGAGGCTAACGGCGCACGGCTGGCCAGGACCAGACAGGTTATGGCGTCTCGTCCAGCTCAATTTTACCACCCGTGATTCCATGGCGCCATAAATTCAAAAATTCCTAAAAAGCAGTCGGCTGTGAAGCATCAATAGAGAGAGAAGAGTTTAGAGGGGCTCTAAATTGCTCTTTTAAGTCTACCCTGACCCCTTTTGCTGGTGCGCGTGTGGTCCGTAGGTTTTAATTTATGGCCGTTTAGAGAGGATGTGGATGAGTATTGACGTTTCTACCCGTGTTCGCTTCCCCGATTGTTGTTTTTATTGTTCCGAAGCTTTAATTTATCACCAGCTCAGGCGAGACGGAGGAAGGGCGATTTGGGGAGGAAGAGCGAGCGTGACTTCACTCTGGGCTTGAACTCTGATAATGGAGCCTGTATGATGCGGTCACGGTCGAGCAGTGAGGGGAATGGAGGAGACCCCCGTCTTCTCCCCCACTGTCTTTCTCTCTTTATCTTTTTCTATTTGAGTTGGTGGGAAGACTTGAAGAAAGGGGAGCTTGCTTTAATGAAGTGCTGTTGATGGAGTCAGGTGCTTATGATGTGTGGAATGATGCAGACGTTGAAAACAGATACACTGTAGCCGAATTTGGACCGTTTGCCTTGCACGACACACATCACCACATGTTGTCCTATTTTAGTATATCTTGTTGTTTGACTATCAGCTGTCTTCTAGTCACGCAAGTACACTTCCAGTCAAAAATGTATGGTCACTTAGGCTATGTTCAGATTTGACTTCTTTTTTTGAAGCTGCTAGCGTCTGTTTTACATTATAATCCTACGGAATAAACCATGTTTTCAAAAATGTCCTGAGTGCTTTTTTTAAATGCCAGCGCTAGTCTTTTTTCTGCAGTTCAGAGCATCTTTTGAAGTTGAAAAAAGTTAAACTTTTCTGAAACCCCCCTGGCCTACCTCAAGCACCTTTTTCACAGCTAAACAATGACAAGCGTGTAGCGAGACCTGTCGTTTCCATAACAACATGCAAGGAAGGTGATTGGTCGAGGAAAAAAAACGCTGTCCAAAACGTTAGATGGAGCATAGTTTTGTATAAATGTAAGTTTAATTCTTTCAATAACTTTTGATTGCAGTTCTAGCGGGAAATGAATATTGTAGTTTTTAAATATGTGATTGGTTATTGCAAAGTCGCTCTCTGTTTATAATTCAAATAGACTTCTGTTACGCTGCCTATGAAGCCTGTCTGAATCTGTTTCTCTGAGCTGCCTTCGTGTACAAATGCTGCCTCCGAAGTCATTGCCAGCTGCTATTTGTAACCGCAACGCTGCAAACTTTTTTTTTACTTAAAAAGCGCCATTGTCAACTTTTTCTTGTCTTCACGTTTTATAATCAAACCCATCAAAACTAGATCATCACCAATATACAGTAATTAAAAATAAAAAAAAGTTGTGACTAATGAAAAACTTATATTATACCATCTTCAAAGTAGGTAAACATTGTGTAAAATTTGTTAAAAAACTGGGTTCTTATCGGCTGCTTTTTCTTAATTTCTTAAAAAATAAAAGTATATTAAATTCTTTAATAAATGCTAATTTTAGAAATTAATAAGTTGGCTGCCTAAGTATATTTTAAATAATAAAATAAAAAGAATTGCACACATTTAAGTCCACACCATTAGATTTGTATTTTTTTAGGACCATGAGAATCACTTTAGTCAAGTGACCCTAAACATTTAAACCGTAGTGTCCATCTTTTATTTTCTTGAATGGAAAAAAGGCTTTAAACATATGCTGTATTTTTTAACATCAATAAATTATTAATCATATCTGCAGTTATAAGTAGGAGTGTTGCAAAAGCCAAGTGGGTTGAAATGTAAAAAAAACATTTTTACATTTTTACTGATTTAAAGGATAGCTCACTCAAAATTCTGTCATTTATACATAATTTATAATGTATTTGTGTCACCAGTAAAATGGTCTTCAAAGTAAAACATTTTGGTCATTGTCAGGTACTTTCAGTCAGTGTGCAGTCAATTTGTTTTTAAAATGCATTAAAGGGACAGTTCACCCAAAAATAAAAATTCTGTCATCATTTACTCACCCTCAAGTTGTTGCAAATCTGTATAATTTTTTTTATACAGATTCTGCGTTCTGATGAACAAAGAGAAAGATATTTGGAAGAATGTAGAATACATGTCTCTGTGTTCATCATAACAAATACATTTATACAGGTTTGGAACACCTCAAGGGTGAGAAAACGAAGACAGAATGTTTTTGGGGGGTGAACTACCCTTTTAAAGATGGTGTAACACACAATGCATACGTCGTATCTTCAAAGAGTATTTAGTTTGATCAAATTTATAAAAGAGAGATACAGCTGTACGATTATTTCCAGAAAAGAAAGAGGGGGGACGGAACTACACACAATACATCATCGCATTAATCCCTTCATGTTTTTTACATTATGCACGTATGTGCCGATTGCCAACAAAACACAGACATTGACTTAGTTTGACTTACAGCGTGCAGTTCATATCCGGCATCTTTTAGCACTGGGACCGCGGCATCTGTCAGTTTCAAGCGATCTCCAAATCCAGCGTTATATCCCCCCGTTTATATATCATCCATCACTGAAATGCGGTGAACACAAAGACACACCTAAACTTCTCTCACTATTGCAGGAGTAACGAGCTGCAGCTGCAGGCCCACAGCGCAGCCAATCTTGACGCAGCGCAGCCAATCTTGATAAGCGGGTCTTCCTATCGCTCGTCGGTAGGCGCGTGGGCGGGCTATCTCTTTCGCCTTGCCGTGGGCGTGCTTTTCCGGGAGAATTGCCCAATAAAAGGAATAGGATCCTTGTTACGAAACAGGGATCCAGACTTATAAAAAGCTTTCCGAAACAAGTGCTGGGGGAGTGTATCAAGCACAGAAATACTATGTCACACATCCCACTCATTTTTTAACAAGTTGACCATGTTAATCATGAGAAGACAGCACGTTCAACAGTGGACAGAAGTGAATGCATGAAATAGCATGTTACCCCATCTTTAACATTAATCAAAATATTAAACGCAAAAGAAAACCCTCTCACTGCTCTTCAGGGTAGTTGTAATTTATTCATCCCCCTGTCATTCAAAACCTGTATATGACATACGACTCTTTTTCTTCTGGAGAATACAATAGATGACATTTTGAGAAATGTCCATGGTTTTGTGTCCATGTGTCAATGTTGTTTGGTTACTAACATTCTTTAACAGTCTTCTTTTGTGTTCTGCATAAAAATAGAAAATCATATAGGTTTGGAATGACATGAGGGACAGTACATAATGGAAGAATTCTCTTTTTTGTTCCTTATCACTGACCATTCCTTTAATAATTACTTGAACAACAACACCGAGTACATAAAGTGCTCTATGCTTGTGATGTATGCACAGAGAGGCCAGGGGGCCCTAGTGGTCCGCTTTTGCTTTATGCACTGAAAAGTCTCACGTTTTAGTGAATCCAGGTGTTCAACTGCGCTTGATAGTCCCATGCAGCACAACGCACCGGCCCAGTCCATAATCCAGCCTTCGTATCTAGTGTTGGGTGAAACTAGTTACTAAGTAATTAGTTACTGTAATTTAATTACATTTCCCTTGAAAAAGTAAAGTAAGGGATTACTCTTATTTTTTCTGTAATTTAATTAGTTACTTTTGATGTAATTAAACTAAATACTTTGTGTAATATATGTGTGTGCAATAGTGGAATTGACATCAAAATTCAAAGTCTAACTTTAAAATCTGTGCTTTAATGTATAATTCTCACATTTGTAATACTTTGGTCAGTTAATAAGAGTACTTTATGTACTTTAATATTATTTATTTGAATGAATTAAAAGAGCCGTTTCATGTCTATCCTTGAATCACTTAACTAATCAAGGTTGATATAGGATATAGAAAGTAATAAGTAATAAGTAACTAAATACTTTTTGGAGAGAGTAATTTGTACAGTAATCTAATTACACTATCAAATATGTAATTAGTAACTAGTAATTAATTACTTTTTGAGAGTAACTTACCCAACACTGTTCGTATCAATGCCAGTATTCTCTCGTAGCAGCCTCACGTCTTGTGGATGAAAGAGAGAGCAAATATGGGACATTTGGTGTAGTGGGTCTGGACAGGACTCTGCACTCCAGGGCTCGTCTGCGAGCAGAAGAATAAGCTGGCATGGGTTTGAGGGCTCAGGCTGTGTGTGTGCATGTGTCTGAGGTCCGCCAGACTCTCAGACAGAGAGGAGGGCTTTATTCTCGCAGGCTTTTGTCTCAGTCCAAATCCGCTCTACATTGCAAACATTTCTTCCATCTCACTGTGTCCTCTTGAGAAGATCAGAGAACTTTGAAAAGGCTGAGAAGGAAACAGGGCAAGTGTAGTTCCTGGCATTATACTCCAAAAGATTTACAATATTCACTTGATAATGTGATTGAATACCAGTTTACCCTTGACTGCATGCTAACATTGTTGAACAAATCTACTGAAGTATATTGAATATACCCAAGAACAGATTTTTGGAGCAAAAGCACTGAAATGTCTGTGATATGCCCTCTGTGATCCTGACATGCTCAGCTGTAACGTTATGATTGAAATGGCTTGGATTCTGACTAGTGGCGAAGGGTTTGAAAGAATAAAACCTGGCTTTTTGAAATACGCAGGTGACGTTGCGAATGGCCTCCATTCAGCTTAGGAAAAATAAGAGCATCAAATCAAGTGTGTTCATTTGTGTCTGAGTTGGATCTCTCCCACGTGTCAGAAAGAAAATAACTGTAATTAAGGAATTAAAAGTGTAATTTCACAGAAATGCGTTTGGAGTCGTGGCCCTATCTCAGTGCTCCACCTCTCCGTATGCGAGTTCATTATAGCGGGTGCCGCAGCCATCCAGGAAAAACGATGCTGATAATTTGTAAATAATAGTACAGGGTTTTGTAGCTGTGCATCACAAAGGTTTCAGTCTTTTTGTCCCCTAAAAGGCTTCCATATATCTTTGTCCTGCTTGTAAAGTATATCTCATAAATAATGCAGCGTGTGTTAATTAGTGTTAATATAAATTAGCCCATTAAGCTTTAGGAAAATGTTCGTTTAGCGAAGACAGCGGAGAGGAATGATAATGGCTTTGGGGGATTGCTTAGAAATTTGGCCTGTGATTACTGACATGACTTGTTAGTTTGACTTCTGCTGACCATTTTAGCGAAATATTTTTGTGTCTCTCTTTTTATCTTAGTTACAATAAACGGGGTGCTAAATTTGATTGTGCAGGGAGAGAATGAATAGGTTTATAACTTAAACCTTCGATACCCACGTGCACACTATTGCTTTAACTATCAGTTGCCTGTTTGGTATTTATTTTCTTTTTTAAACAATTGTTTAAGGTTTTTACATTATTTTGGCCTTTTTTGATAGTGAAAGTGAAAAGTGGACAGGAAGTCATACGGGTGAGAGAAAGGGGAACAGGAGTCACAAAAGGACCATGAGCTAGGATCTGAATCCCGGTCGCCCGAAGCACTGTTAGACCTTAACAGAAGAACCTAGACCTACGTTTCACTTTGAAAACTTTCATTTTTAAATTGTTCTTCGTTCACACTAGCATTTTCAAGCATTTCCAACCGGTTTCCAAGTGCTGCCCATCCACACTAAAATGTCCTGAAAACACTTACATCCATGTACTTCGCATAAGTAAAACGTAAAACGCTTCAACCTATTTCATTTTTGTCAAGCGTTCATTTACTTTCTGCCTTATTATTATGTCACGGCAAAGGCACAGGGTTTTTTAATTGGACGTACAATAAATGTTGCTACTGAAAAAAAAACATAAGTTAAAAAAAGGAAGTGAAAGTATCTTCGCGGTCTGCTGCAGAACAATAATTGCGAGTAGTGAAATATTCTGTCCTCTAAAATGCAAAAAAAGTATGCACGACATGACATTAATGCTATCAAACTGGTCACATGATGAGAAATACGTCATCGTTTTTGAAAGCATCAATTTTTCTCGCCCACACTACGACAAGTTTTCAAACGTTTCCACTTTGGAGAGCCTTTTCAAAAAGCTCTTTTTTCATTGACAAAAACGCTGCCTCAGTGAGGACGGAAAGCCAAAACTAAGAGAAAAAAATGTGTTTTGAAGGGAAAACATGAATTTGAACAGGGCCTTACCTGCTGGTGCTGACATTTGTTTAAAGTCATAGTTCACCCAAAAATGAAAATCTTGTCATCATTTAGGGGCCGTTTACACGAGACCGTTTTCAACTGAAAACGCAAAAAAAAGTATGCGTCTTGGCCATTCGTTTAGACGGAAACAGCGTTTTGGGGGACTGAAAACGCAAACGTTTGAAGACGGGTCTCAAAGTGCAACTTTTTGAAAACGCCGCCTTTTTCGTTTCCTTGTAAACTGCAAGACGGAACTTTCCGATGGCGATGACGTCACACGCATGCGTATTACGCGCTCGGTCATGCGAGTATAGCCAAAACAATATGGCTGCTTCCCGTACTGTGAGCTCTCGCTGCTCGACTATGTATTAACGTTTCCCCAGCAAAATGTGAATTTGCTGCAACAATAAGACCAGCGGAGACACACTATTACATTCGCCAGACTTTAAACACACATATACGTCGACCAACGGTATTAAAATGCACTTTTGGCTTATAACCGTGCATGTGTATGTGCCAAGGCACGTCCTGTTTCTTTACACAACAACATCGCCATCCACTGGCCTGGCATGCATACTACAGCGTTTTTATCCGTTCTCCTGGATCTGTGTATATGACAGTTTTGATAATGCTGTCATGTATACGTGAAACTTTTCAAAAACGCAAAGGAAAAACTTTTCCGTTTTTCATCGTGTGAACGTGGCCTTACTTACCCTCTTGTCATTTCAAACCTTTATGACTTTCTTTCTTCCGTATAACACAAAAGATGTTTTTTAAAAAGTTGGTAACCGAACAGCACTGGCCCCAATTGACTTCTATTGTATGGACCCAAAACCAATGCAAGTGAATGGGGGCCAGTTAACAACATTCTTCAAAATATCTTCTTTTGTGTTCTGCAGAAGAAAGAACATTATACAGGTTTAGAATGACATGAGGGTGAGCAAATGATGACAGAATTTTCATTTTTGGGTAAACTATCCCTTTAAACTTTAGGTGTCATTTTTTCATCAATTATGTCATACACAGCAACGATCCTACAATGATTCTAAAGCAATGATCTAACAAATGGCTTTTAGTTGTCTCTGCAAATTAAACCGGAGCAGAGCAAAGTATTTTAGCATTTGAGAATTGTTTGGTTGTGTTTGAGTTTTGGAGCAATTGTGAGGTAAAAGCCGCGTTCCAGCCATTGGCAGATATGAATTGAAATGTGTTTTTCCTTAGTTAAGATCAAGCATATAAATATAGAATGATTATTAAAATGATCCATAAGGGATTCCTTTTTTCCCTAGAACAAAAGCTTACCAAAATTAACGTCCTGGGAAGAGTGATTGAGGGATATTTTTCCCAAGCCTTTTATGAAAAATGCCACCTTTATTTTGTGCTTTGAACCCGAAAACTACCTCTAAAATGGCACCTTTTGATTCAGGCGCACAAAAGCTCAGCGCTGGGTTTGATGGCGGGTTGTTAAGATAATTCGGGAAATTGTCGCTCATTTAGGAAATGAGTCCTATGACTAACTCTCCTTATTTCTCCATGGCTCTGAATAGGCGATATGGATTTTTGTCCGTCCCTCCTTCATCTCACGGCGGGGGTGCTTGAAGGGCCAGGGAACTTGTGGACACACCAGGATGCTGAGAGGCTGTTCTGTCAGGCTGACAGCCAGACCGCTCCTCCTGCTGAGAATGATGATGGGGAGCGGGGAGAAGGGAGTGCTGGGTAATTGGCCTCTTCATGAGTCTCCCATGAAAATAGACATCATTCAGGGCAGATAGAGTGTGTGCGCGTGAGCCTTCATGTGGGGGACCGTGTGGTGTTGGTCTCATTTATGTTGGGGCCCACATGTTCGTTTTCTGGAACAAAAAACAGCATGGATGAGGCTGAGAGCTATAATGAGAAGTATTATGGCAATTATCGAGAATGCCACATAATTCCCTTCATTTCATCAGGTTTACTCTGTTGTTAAAGGTAACGCGGGGCGAATGTTTGTCTCGTGTCCCTCTATAGAAAGGCTTCATGCTTTTTGTTCATTTTTTCTCTTATATTTTCCATTTATAGGTGTAGATATTTAGGGTATGTGACTGGCTAACTTTGTAGTTTACTGCCTTTAAAAGGGTTGGCTTGTCTGTTGCTTGATCTTCTTGTTTATCCTCATAAAACTTAGATTTAACCTTTTGATCAGTCTCAGAGTGACATTTCGATTCTGAGACATTTATTGCCATTCATAAATGTCTAGAACCTGCAGCATTATAGTTATTCTGGGCATAATGTGTTGTCTCTCTCTTTAAATGGTCTGTGGTGTGGCTCTATAAACCACTGCCAATGAAAACTAGCTGGTTGCCATAGGCAATGCAGCGTAATGGCTCAATGTTGCACTTTTGTTGCCGAGTGAACCCTGCTTAACCCTGGTTTTAATAGACTGAATTAGACACACAGGCGGCAAAGGGAAGATAATGCCGATTTATTTTTTTACATAATACGCAAACGTTAGAGATTATAGCTGCATTAAGAAGTTCAGTTTTCTTTCATTTGTGATAAAGAGAACACTGCATGTTTCTTGTTGTCTCCTAAGTAGAATCTTGTCTTCTTGATGAGTTTTTTTTATGTTATCAGTCAACACAATACAGTGTGTGACTCCACCCATTTTGACTTGGCATCGTAGATGGGATTCCAGAGTGGGGGCATTATGTTCTTCTGTTTAATGGCTTTACTCTCAAACCATGCTGTTCATTACGCGCTAATGGAGGGAGATGTTAGAGGTGAGCAGAACGTTAACTCTTGCTCAGAGTTCATCAGACCTCAGTTCAACACCGTGATTTAAATGGGCGGAGAAATATGTCATGCCGCCTTCCCTGACACATCAGCTTAAATCTTTTAGATTGCATCTTATGACCGTAACTTTATGTGGGAGACAGGAACCATACTTGCCTTTTTAGATTCAATTGTAATGTTCCATTACTTTGATTGCTTGCGTCCCTGCATCTGGGGTAATAGCAATAAAAATAAGAGGAAATTATATTAAATGGAGGTTTTAATTCATTGTGCTAATTCATGGACCTATTTTGTGTTGGGTTTGCCACAGGCGAGGTGTTTTTTAATTGTGTTACGCACAATCCCAAAGCGGCGAAGTGGAATAATTCTTAAAGCTAATTTAATTTTGTACGAATTTTAATGTTGAGTAGTTACATTCACTACCTTGAAAGTGATTCAACCATCTGGTTAATGCATTGAGCTGCATTTACACTACAAGCACTTGAATCTGTTCCAGTAATGAATGTTAACAACAGGAAACAAGACGAGCTGAAATGGAATTAAAACACATATTTATCAAAAAAGAAAGGTGCAACCACGTCTCTGTCTTTTCCTATTATATCAACACTATTTTAAAACAATGCCATTTCGAAATCAATTAGTAAGGGAATACTGGTCAAAAAAGTTTTTTTTGTTTCACATTGGCATTAGGGCTGGGCAAAAAAATTGATTAATCGTATTTTAAAATGCGGTCGATTTAATATCGATTCTCAAAAGCTTTGAATCTTATTTTTTTGCTTTCATATTTCCGCAGGCACTGAACATTTATTAAGGTAAATGTTATTGCTACTACTATTCACTAGATGTCACTTTCTTGGCCACCATTGACTACCATAGATATTTTGAAGAATGCATGACAGCAAACAGTTCTGGGGCACTTTTGACTACCATTGTCATTTTTCCTACTATGGTAGTCAATGGTGGCCAAGAGCTGTTTGGTTACAAGCATTCTTCCAAATATCATTCTCTGTGTTCATTAGAACAAATACATTTATACAGATTATGAGTAAATGATGACAGAATTTTTATTTTTGGGTGAACTGTCCCTTTAACTCTTGTTTCTGATCTTTGTGGATAATTGTCCCAGTATTCTCTCATCCCCCACCAGTCCTCCTCTCTCTCCCCTTCATTAATGACTAAAATAATCTTTAAGTCACACTTCTTGAGAGCGGCAGGCAGGGGGGTCTCTACAATGCACGTGACCCGGTACCAGCACACAGGGTTAATTGGATGAATGAATGAAATGTTAAAATGAGACTCTTTATGGTCTTTCACACTCAATTAAAGAGGAAAACAGCACCTGGGACCAGGCTGTACGCATTAGTTTGAGAAGCTGGCATTATTGTTTTTATATCCATCTCCCGATGGCTCTATCAAAGTCATTAATTACCGTAATGAATGGTTTCACCTGATTAGATGGTTGCCCATCAAAATTGCCAGTTTGAATTATCATCTCTGGGGTGTGTTAGATTGCTTTGTCAGATACGTACTATCCACGGTTCACGGATCACATTTTAAGGAATTTCAAAGTGAATTATGTCTCATTATCTGTCTTGGTTTCTGCAGGGGCTTTGTGAAAACTGAAGGGAATTTTTTATGCTAAAATTATTTTAAGAGCCTGAATTAAACCTAGGGTTAAGACTGACAGAATGTTTCACAAAAACATGACAGACCCTTCAGTGGTCTTCTGTTTGAAAGGGTGAATAAAAAGACTTGGAGGATGGTGCTTTGAGGTGGTTGAATCCGGTTGAAATGTGGCAGAGAAAACCTTAGATTAACATACATTGACATGGTAATTTGACTCAGACAGCCTCATAGTCTGAACCCTTTTAGTTATATGAGCGATGATAACAGGGTTTTCTAATTGCCAAACCTCAGATGGATGGCCGCTGTAGAAGCAGCCCATAATTCTTGCCATTCATTTTGAGTAGGGTGTGATTCTCCAGCTGTAGGATCAAGCATTACAATCAGCTGATCATGGACCAGTTTTACGGTTTTCTTGATTTATTGACATGTTATGTGCACTAAATTACAGGGTTTTTTTTGCATAAATTTCCCAGGAGGTCATTTTGAACAACTAGGATTTGAAACAAAATAGAGCAAATAATTGGTGACCTGTTTATTAGATGTGACTTATTAATTGTGTTTCTTTGATGCGTGTACACATTCTTCATGTCTTTGTTTCATGACCATCTAGATGGACAGGTGGATTTTGTTCTCCGGGTTTGTAAGAAGCAGTACCTTAAAAAGTGAAATGGCATTTCCACTTCATTATGTGATCACCACCCTAATTAAAAGACTCACCTCCTGTCTGTAAAGCGAAGGCAAACATCTAAAGAATCGCCCTCATTACCTTCCTCTTACACCCCTGGGATTTGATTGAGCTTTTTTTCACCTTTTAAAAGGCTGACTTAACAATCACAGTGCCCCTCCACAGCATGCTTAACATAAATGGTCCTCTGCAGAGCATAGAAGTACAGGAAAATAAATAAATTGTTAAAAAAAAATCTGCTCGTCCACCATTTTGTTTCAGAGATATATGCAATTTTTTAATGGAGCACAAGAGGAACATTTTGGTACCAGTAAAAAGGTTACACATCTATATAATGTAGCTAACAATGTCCAGGAGCTGTGAACCTCCCAAACCCAGAAAGTAGTCCATATGATATATAGCAAGTTGTGTGGTCTCCTCGAATGGTACATTTAGGCCCTGTGACCACCAGAATGTTTTCCTGTGGCTGGCATATGTTTTAAAATGTTTCCAATGGAAGTGCCACGCTTTTAAAAAATGCCACCAGCTGCTAATTTTTCCACGCTTATAACCTGCGTTCGCCAAGAGTTGAAAAATGTCCAACCTAGGGAAATTACTCAACCGTCCAATCACAGTGAAGGGGGGGGCGGGACAAACCAGACAAGCCACACCAACCAATCGGCCCATCATACTTGTACTGACTGAAAAATAGTGCCGGAGTTAATATTTCTGTCTTCGATTATTCATTTCTGTACCAAATGATGCCTTTTGACTTCCACAATATTAATATTTGTTGACCCACTGTCTTAGAAATCAGATACTTATAACGCATTACTTTGGCGGATTGACTGTATCATAGCAACCAGAGAGTTTTGGCTGAAAAAACGCCTGCGGCCAGCATTTTCAACTTCAAACATTGACAGCCAATCAAAATCCATTCCAATTTAAAGGGCTAGCTCATTTAAAAAGTGAAATGTCAGTGCGTAAGCTTTGAATAAATGTTATTATTTGTTGGACAGTAAGCTATTGGTTATCGTTAAAGTTAGTCATCATTCTTGACGTCCTGAGCATATGGGTAAATTGGGACAATATAAGAATGAGCAAATATTGCCAGAATTTTCATAAGTAAAATATTCAGTAAAAAGTGCTCTAATTGTGCTTTTATTACAATACAAGTATCTTTTTTCCTCTATCCTCTACAGTTGTAAACAAATGGGTCATGCTGGGTAGTAAACAGGAGTTTGCTCACCCTGGCAACATACATTGTGTACAAAAAGAAGGATGGCAGGGGTTCCGTGTTCACACTTGACTTCTTTTTTGACAAGTAAAAGTCGACAAAGGCACTTTTTTAGTAAAAAAAAATGCTGGCTGCGTTTGGTTACAAATAGCAGCCGAACGCCATGACTTCGGAGGCAGCGTCTGTGCACGAAGGCAGCCAAGAGAAACAGATAGGCAGGGTAATGGAAGTCTATTTGAATTACAAACAGAGAGCGTCTTTGCAATAACTAATCGCATATTTAAATTCATATTTTCCTTGAAGTTCAGCTGTCATACCAAAAACATCTAATACCTACAACACTTATAAGTGCAGGCCTGTGTCACCGCGCCGTGGGACAAAAAAAACCATTCGAATGAATTAATAGTGTGTGCGTATTAGATGTTTTTGGTATGACAGCTGAACTTCAAGGAATTTAAACAGGCGCATCATTTAAAACATGCATTCATAACATAGTGCAGCGCTTTGTATAACGATTGGCTCATAATCATAATGAAGTACGCGGGGCTGATTTAAACACATATGAGCTGCTCTTGTGATACCATAAGCGAATTGGTCTGCGCACAGCGCGCGTGAGGTTAAACACATCTTATCAACCTCAAACCGAACATTACGATGGATTCTATTGTGCTGAGAAAGATCGCTTTGTTTATGTGTTCTTAAAAGCAGTCACAGTGTAATGATGATAGCGTGCTCGGGTGCGGATGGTAATGTACAGTGTGAGCGCAGGTCAGTGGCGGAGTGGGGACAATCGCGCTCCGGCATGTTTCAGGGCACGCTAGAGATACGGGCTCTCCAATGCTTTAGTTTGTTCGTCTGTTAACTTATCAGAGATGCAGAACACCACACAACAATTTTCGGTATTGCACCAGGCACAGTCATCGTCATCATTACAAAGCGCTAAGGCCAAGCGCCTGACAAGGTCTACACACGTTCGTTCGAATAAACGGATATGACGTTTTTGTGGGCGTTCCCAGTAATGCAGACGCTCGTCCACACCCACTAATTAACATGTAATTTGCATGACTGTGAACAAGAAAAAGAAAATGAAAACGAAGACGAAAACGAAAATGAAAACGAAAATGAAATAAAAGAGAAGAGAAAATAAAATAAAATGAAAATCAAAGTTTACATTTTAATTTGAATTGTGTCAGTATTATTGCGTGAACATTAATAAAACCTTTGTAAAAAATGTTTTTACAATTTATTTTTCACATTTGCCTTTTCATTTTCAAATTGGCAGTCTTGCCTCGAGATTTTAGTGAAAATGAAATGTCAAATCACCAATTGTATTTTGTTTTTCAATTTGACAGGGACAACGCATTGTCAGTGTAAAAATGAAAATGAAAATAAAATAATTTCATTTTATTTTTCATTTTGGCACATATTGTGCACGCAGTTGTGTATAATGAAATTGCTAATCTGGTTTTCATTTTCATCGTTTAATTTATTTATTTAAATTTGGCAGGATTTGCCTCCCATACCTATGGTGCACAGCAAAAATTTAGAAAAAAAGTAACAATAAAGATAAATCTCTCGTATGCTTTTTTATATGATCAATATAATTGATATCAAAATATGATATTGATCATATTTTATATGATCAATATCAATATAAATATTGATCATATAAAATAATATATTATTAACAGTTAACATAGGACACGTACTGTATCGTATATTTGTCAACTACCCATATATAATGTATAACCGAATATACTGTATATTACTTTAATGTCTCTGTTTTCTTAGGCATGGTGAAACTGCCAATGTTTTTTTCTGTTTTCCTTTACTAACAGCCCTTTTTTACCCCAACCATTCTCATGTTGCCAAATCTGTTGTTGACCTTATCATAGGCACCAAAAAAGAGGCTGTGGAGATGACCAATATGTAATTCTCTCTTAAGGTCATAGGTTACATTTATATTTTTAATATTTTTTGCCAGCATTGTTCTATACTAGACATTTATTGAAAGATTTTGCTTTTTTATTGTCTGAATGATTGACACCCAGATGTGAGATAGTGTCCGGCCCATAAATCTTAAGGTTCCTTCAGTCTCGCCACTGCCTCCCCTCTCTCTTTGAATGAAAACACTCAGACTCCTGCAGGCAGACTTTGATAAGATGCCCCAGAACGCGCCGTGGCCTCATCTCTCCTCCGGGCAAAAGAGAGAGAGATGGCGAAAACAAAAGAATGAGTGAATAAGAAAGAAGGGCAAAAGCAGAATAAAAGCAGATTGTAATAGTTCTAACCAGCCAGAGGGAGTTTAAAAAGATATTAAACGTTTGAATAATACATTTGGAAACATATGAAGGGATATTAAAATGGATTTGCTATTAAGGCAGTTTCCAGGCAACATGGACCACTGGAAGCGGAGACATGTGAAGCGAAGGCGACTTCGCTCTTCGAGCGCTTTTCCTTTTTTGATACATGAATACTGAATGCTATTGCTAGCTCTCTGAACAGCTGTTGGCTGTAATATCCCGACTCGCCTTGATCCTGATGTATAATTAATGCACCTATATCCTTATTAGTATATGAAAGACTGTTGATATAAATGGATGTGAAAAGTTTAATGGGAACTGTTAGTCAGCATATATTTTGAATGAGCTTTTTTAATTGGTTGTTTTAGGGTGCAGCATTATGCATGAGCTTGTGGGTGATTAGAAGGATTGTTCTTATGATTCACAATGCTTCACTCTTTCAGTTTCAGTTGGCTCTTTATGAATATTTTACCTTGTGTTCTGCATATGGCTCTGAAGGGAGCCATCGTGCCATCTGCAAAACAAAATGGCCGCAGTAGTGTGCCACATAACCTTCATGTAGTTCAATGTTTGCTTTGCTTAGGAGTTAATAAAGCCAAGAGATTTAGTACGCAATAATGCTGCGTACAGTTTTAACACAGCAGCGAGATTTGGAGACAGCGGGTCACACATTTGGTTTGTGGCAAGACTTTTGGAAGCATATCAGGAGCAAGCTTGGATGGTGATACTCGTACAAACTTTCCTTTTAACTCCTATGTCTTTTGATGCACCTTGTAACCGAGTGAAGTGAATTACTGTGAGAAGGGTCGCATTCTTCAAGACCGGCATGATATGGAGGACTACAAGAGTCATGGGAAAAGTAATAAAGCATTCATTGTTTAACAACTAATTCTATAATAAAATAGGAAAAAATATATGGGCGAAATGACAAAGTAATTCATTATTGAATTTATTTTAATGGGCAATTAAAAGCGTGATTATAAGAATAATTCATAAATGAAATATTAATCTATCAATAAACACTTCAAATTATGCAAGTTTTTATCAATCATTTAAAAGGCGATTCCTTTTACCATTTGCATTTCCATTTCCCTGCTGCCTTTCCTCTTCTGATTTGCTATTCGATTAGCCAAGTCATTTAGCTTTTCCTTTTAGCCTCTCTATTTAGCATTTCCCTCACACTTGGTAAACGAGGTTAAATGATGAAAATTAGCTATGGTGAGAGAGATGTAACAAGCTCTCTGATTGGCTAGTTCCTTGTACGTCATGTTCAGAGGTTTGTTAGATGAGCAATGAAGAAGAGGATAGACCCGTTCACTGCACATGTGAGCAGCGCATATATTTTTCCCTAACAGAAATCATACAAAAGGAAAATTATTGCAAGAACAGGTTAGAACATTTACACTGCACGTGGATGCAGCAGTGCTACGCTATGATCGTTTTGGCGACGAGTCTGTTTTTGCTGTGCTGCTTACACGCAGTTAAAATGACATAAGTGACCCGAATGCCCATGCAATCACGCTAAAAAGTAACAGTTTTACCATTAAAGTATGTAACTGATAAATAATGAATTACTTTGTCATTTCACCTATTTATTTTTGGATAGATAAATGAAGTTGTAAACAAATGTATTAATGCCTATTTTTATTGTAGAATAAGTTATTAAACCATGAAGTGCTTTATTACTTTTCCCATGACTCTTGTTGTCCTCCATATCATGAAGCCCAAACCACCCTAAAGACACAACGACCGTCTGACCCCAGAGCAGACACTACACACATTCAGGAGTTAGTATTGCCAAGGTCAGTGTGAATAGAGTTCATGTGAACCACAACACGAAGTTTTAACTGGCTTATGAAGGTCTTCTGCGGTCCAAACACGAAAATTGTTTTGACACCAGTGACCTGTTGGAGAAGTTAATCCAGCTCATTGTTATTGGTTAGGCGGCAGTCAAGTCGACCTGCTTGATTAGCATCAGGTGATTCAGCCCAAGTCTATTGATCGAGCGAATTCTCGGTCTTGACCTTTTGCGCTCTCGTGTTTAGTCAGGCAAATCTATAACAGTATTTATATTCATATCCGCTCATCAATTGACCGACCTCCCAGTGTGCTGATCAAACAGGGGGACTGTGTTTTCGCGAACGCGGGAAGCGGTTTTGTTTGCCTTACTGTATTTGCACTTAAACAGCTTAGATAAAAAGGCAAAGAAGAGTTTAATGGTGTGCTGCTCTGAGAACGGGGGCTGTTAAGCGGTAATACTGCAGTGTTTGTTTATGTCTGAGCACCCAGACCGGCTAATGCCTCTGACCCCAACTCACCTCCATCACTCTCAATATGATTCCAGCGCTGATGGCCTTTATGGTGCACACTTTGGTGTGAACTTTATCGAGTGCGAACGTCCCAGGAGACCATGCTTTGAAATGAAATATGACTGGATGTGCGGTTCAAATGCGTGTTCTTTTTAGTTTGTATTGTTGTTTTCATGCCACAAGTGTTTCATTTAAATTTGAAGGTTTATGGTAAACATGCTAGCAGGAAGTTTGAGCAGATTTCTGAGCCGGCTTTAATACAATTTCTGATAATAATAATTATAGACGGTTTTGGTGGAAACAACATAAACAAACGTTATGCGGCCCCAAGTATTGCTGTTATTTTACCTTTAATATGTAAAGTCTGAATATGGACATGTGTAAAAAAGGAATGAGAGCTTTGGTGAGTTTCTCACACAAACTAAACTTTTTTTTACATGTTGTGTTGTTTTTGTACCTTTTCACCTGGCCTTTCTACTGGCTTTTTATTTATATTTTATTGTGAATTGAAATATTGTTGCTGTCTTTCTGAAACCTTGTATTTCCATATTTTGTGGGTTTTTTTTTGCCATAAATCATTATTATCTTCACCCTTTATGTTTGTCACTGGGATTTGTAAATATCTAACCAATAATAAAATATAAAAAAGTGCTGTAAACTTTGACAACAAAGTATTTCATAAATAAGAAATGCAGTGTTTTTTCATTTCCTGGATATCCGAGGTTTTGGAAAGACTTGTCATGTAGTCACTTTTATGATGGGTGGTCTCAATATTACTGGTGGTCTTTTAATTGAATGCAGTCAATAAACTGTCTGGCTCTATTTGTATTTATGCTGTGCTTTGAGAGCGGCGATGAGAATCTGATGAGGCAGATTTGCAGTTTCAGCGTTTACAAGGTTGACATTTTATAAACGCATGAAATGCATTCATCTTCCTCACATGTTGGACATATTGAGTATATGACAGTGGGGAAATAGATGAAGTATTGCTTGAATGTAATGCTGATGGGCTGTTGTGCACGTTCATTGATTGGCCATGAAATAATCTGTTTTTCACATTCAAACTGCAGATGAAGACGAAATGTTTAATCGAGATGCTTAGTTTTAAGAATACCTATTGTTGTTTTAATATTAATTCTTTTTTTATGGTAGGATGAAAAAGTAGTGCCCATGATCAGTGTTGAGTGGTTTTAGACAAAATTTATGTGATTTAATTTGGGGTTTTTGCTTTTGGGTTGTAATTCAGATGGAAGGTACAGTAAGATGGTCTGGATCAGTTGGAAAGCTGAGATGGAATGGGTTCCTGCAGGGTGAAGAACTATTTTAAATTGCACTTTACTAATTTCTTCAGTTATTACACATGCATATTTTATGACCTTAGTAATTGAGACTACATGGAATATTGCACTTATAAAAATTCATTTGTCACACTGCAGGAACATAGAAAATGAGAACAAAATGATTGATAAAAATAGTGTCATTTTCACAACCTAATACATACATTATCCCTTACTTGCATGCAATGCATGACTTACTACAAATAAAAGTGCAGCTTTTTTACATTCTTCTGTTTTCCAAGCATACAGTTTCAAAACGGTCCAATTTGCACATAAGAAGAAAAGGCAATTGGACAGATATTAAGCATCATCTGCACTTTGGCATCTTTCGGGCGTGTTTTGGATAATGCGTAAGAGCTTACAAGATGTGAGTGAGACATAAACGTTACCTCTCCTGAAAAAGAGGAATCATTTACTTACTCAGAGTGTGAAAAAGAAATAAGGAGAGCGAGGCAGTGAAAAGAAAAATACAGTGCTAGCATGAGCAATCAAGAAAAATAGCCCAAGGACGGCTGGAGACGATGCTTCAGTTACTCGGGCACTAATAAGCCTTTTTTCCACAATCATAATGCAGCCGTGCTGTAATAACAAAGAGCAGTTTCCTCAGGCACTTAGCACGGGCAGCCTGTGAAAGGACCCCATTCAGACTGCCTGCGTCCTACAGGTTAGGGATCAGCTCTGGGCACAGGTTAATCATGCATTCCATTTTCTTCAGCAGCCCTCGTGGACACGACCCAGCCTTGTGAGAGAGAGCCATTACGACTGAATGAAGAAATGGATGGGTGGAAGTATAAAAGCAGAGATATTATAGGGTTTGCTGTGCGCTGTGATGAATTAGTGTGGGTTTTATTTTGTGTAAGATGTAAGAAATAAGACCCGTGGAACCTGTATGCCCCCTGGGTTTGCGTGATTTATGGGGAGTTTACTTCTCGCCTTTATGAGTCATTATAAATAATAACAACAGTTGTGATGTGCAACAGATGGAATATACAGCAGTAACGGTGGCTTTTTTTAATCTGTGGCTCTTTTTGACGTTTTGGTGTCTTCGCAAATCTGTATGATACTTTATATACATCTCAGTGTTTTTTGGTTTTGCTCTAGAATAATTAAAAGGATTTTGCCTCAATCAAAAGCATGATTCTAACAGAACTTTTGAAATGTTTAATGTAAAAACAGAAATAGAAACATTATACAAAATAGTATGTGTGTAACCGTGGTTTACTGTAATTGTCAGTTTAGGTTTGTAATTCTAAATTTAAAAGTGCTGTGTGTAATATTTAGGAGGATCTACTGACAGAAATGCAATATGTAAGGCAGGGGTCTTCAACTACTTTTCTTTGAGGGCCAGATTCCAAAAGTATAAATAAGATGCGGGCCAGTTTTTTACCATATTCTCATTTTTTCTGTTATTTATTGCGTTTTGTTCCTTTTATACTGTTTTTGTTGTTGTTACTTATAGGCCATATATTAAAACATGCACACAAATATTGCATCCAGTATTTGTGCCTTTTCATGATATTCAATTAAAAGGGATATTGTCTTTTTAATTGTATTTTATATTCCTTAATGCGTTACTTTACCCAAAAATTGCTACTAATTTACTCACCCACAGTCCTCCAGTACATCGAGATGTGGGTGGCATTGTTTTTTCAAGAAGATATTATGAAGATATTTGGTTGAATTAATTAAAGTTAAATCAATAAAAGTAAAAAACGCAAATACATTCAACACAAAAGTAATCCCTGCCCCTTGTGACGTTAAATTCGCGTCTTATAAAGCGAGTCAATTGATCTGTGCAAGAAACTGAACGCTATTATCACATCTTCGGGTGAATTCCGATCACATTCATGTGCCCCACGCACTTATAGGGCAGATCCTTTGTATAGTGCGAGTACTGGGGAGATGAACAGCTGTTTTTCGTAAATATTGCCATTATTCATAATGAATGCAGTAATAAAAACAACACCGTTTTCCCCTTATCTGAGACAACCGTTCACGTGGTGTACCCTTCCTACAGTTAGCCTATTTCAAGGGCACAAAACGCGTTTTAGAACACGACCTATCGTGTGCGCAAACCGATTGCATGTGGCTGTGCAATGCATTGCTGATTATAACGTTGTAAATAACATGAAGTTTCTCGGACTCACCGATCAAATCGCTTTATAAGACGTGAAAAATTATGAGCCGCGGGAATTACTTTCGTTTTGAATGTAGCAGCGTTTTGGACTTAAAGATGTGGCGTCTCAGGAGGACGTGCATTTAAAGCACACCCTTCTTAAAGTCTCTCCACTTATTTGAAATGTTAAGGCGACTAGCCCTGATGTAAGGGATAATGTACAAGGTAGCTGGTTGTTATCGTAAAAATAAGCCCCGACAGTGTGATTCTTGTTCACACTGAAAGGGCTTATTTCGCAATAACTGCCCGCTGCTTAAACATTATCCCGCTTATTACACGGCTACTTGCTACATGAGAAAAAAACTGGACATGAAATGTGAAATTCAAATATTTTATTAGCTCTTCTTTAGTTTCGGTTTTAAGGTAAGAGACAACGTTCATAAGTCATGAGCAGGCAATTTGGTTGAATCATTTGTAAATATAATGTCATATGTTATTAAAAGACATATTTATATTTAATTTGTCAAAAAAAACCTGTCAAAATGATTTGCTGCATCCGGGTTACCGTGTGTTATTAGTATTGAGCGTCTGGCAATAACAAACCTGCAAATGTCGCGACTGGTCAATCCGAATCAAGCATTTATAAGAGAAGTGTAATAAAATAAACATAACTATGTCTTCAGAGGTATATAAAGACCTTACATAATGAAGCGTTATGTTTTTATTATCTTAGAATGAGCTATTTCTATCTACACACACTGCGGGTCCCCTTGCATGGAATTCACCATGTTGTTTCTACAGTAGCCCTAAATGGACAAACTGCTCTACAGAGCATGTTTCGCAAATACGTTATCTTCTTCGGCAAAGAAGCAAAAACGTGATGACTGTCAGCCACCATAGTGCTTTGAAAGGGAGGGGTGAGGGGTGGAGTGAGCCGTTGGTTGCAATTCGCAACCCTCACCACTAGATGCCACTAAAATCTCCACTTTGCTCCTTTAAGTTGAATGCTTGGACATCTTTAACCTGGTCTGTAAGTCAGGTTTGAAGTGGACTTCTGTTGGTACTGATCTTATAGACCCCTTTCACGCCGACGTCACACTTACGTCACGGCACTAGCTGGAGGCAAAACAAAGGGAAATTGGAGGTGGCAAATACAAACCAGCACAGATTCGACTACATAAGGAGTTTAAAATATCACCTTGTTGTGTTGTTTAGTACCACAGTCTCCAATTTGATATTTTAACACGTACCTGTTGCCATTGCCAAACAAAAACACTGACAACAGCTGTAGTTAAAAACAATAAAACGATCGGACTGAACAGAAACGATCATCAAAAATGATCGCGTTTCACTTCACATTTAAGATAAAAAAAATGACGGTCTTTTGTTGGTGTGGATTATGATTTGTGTCTAAAAATATCTCACGTATGCCCAAATCAGAAACTGGGGAACAAGGTTATTTTTCACGTAGCGTTAACTTTTGAACGCATAGGGTATGCTTGCTAACTTTGTTAGTTATACAACTAGCAGTTACTTATCGGCCAGAAACTAAACATCAAGGAAACTGTTTGTCATCTCTTTTTCTTTAGTTGTCACAAGTGCATTAGTATAAAGGGAGAGGGAACAGTGAGAAGGCTCATGTTATGTTCAAGTAAATGCATTTGCTAACGTTTGCCACTGCTAGTACACGCAGGCATCTATAGATGTATACACTCTCAGTTTATCTTTACTTTACACGCTTGGTTTCTCTGTCTGGTAGGTGTAGATGTCAGGTCACTTAACTGGAGGTAATCCTCTCAGTTCGTGCCTGGATCCATTGAGTGAGCGCGTACAGGTCGACTAGGTTCCTTGCGTTAAAGTAAACTTTTTCACAAACAGTGACCTTAATTGTTAAAATGTAATCTGATTTTTTTCTAGTCATTGTCAAAAAGCAAGCAAACAAAATGTGCTACCTAGCATTAGTAATGCGTTCAGGGGGATCTTTCTGTCTCCATCCTAGCTCCGCCCACAAAAACGTGTCACAAAAACAGTGAGGCGTCTATAGACGCAATCAAAGAAAACAAAATCAATTCCACTGGTTAATGTGCTGTGATAAATGAATCGTTTTCACCCTGATTGGATTGTTAATGTGGATGGTTAGAAGGGCACCATGAATCTTAACTCAATCGTTGCTTGGATGAGTTTTAATGAATTCTGTTTAAAAGATGGCAGATGCATTATGTTACAAAGCACCTTTTCTGAGCCTTGTTTTCTGTGAGAGAATCAATGAACGGAAGGCTATAAGAAAAGCTATTTCTGGAGATTGCAAACGCGACTGGAGATACTTAAAGTTGGCCTTGGGCAGGAAGAGACCACAGTGGCCTTGAACTGTTGATCTTGGTACATCTGACCCGTCCATGGTTGGTGCTTATGTTTGTAGTCTCTTGGGGACTTCAGTCTGCACTATTTATTGCATATAGAGCTCAGTCAAAGAACTGAGTTTTCTTTTCCATGCATTGTACGTTGTAAAATGCGGCATCAGGTTTGTTGATCTGTCCAGAAATGCCACAAAATTGCCCGCGAAGTATAATTATATCGCCCTATTTTTGGACACGGTTGGGACCATGGTAATCCCATTTATGTTTAATTTATCTTGTTTTAGTTTTTTAACATTTTAAAAAGGAAGAAGTGTGTACAAAAAAATACACCAACCAGCATTTTCTGTTTCCTTTTTATTTAAAGTGCTACATTCAGACTGAGTGAAAAAGATCCCCGCGTACAGTGTTAAACATGCTCCCCCACACAGAGCATTCAGACTGCAGGGTTTATGCAGGCGCTGTAGGATATGCTGGGATTGTTAATGCTATGTACAGTTAGACAACGTGATAATTACACTGGGAATGATGTGCTTTGTCTGTGTATGTGTGAGTTTGTGTGTGTGCGTGGGTTTGCTACAGACATCTCCGCTGTGCTGGTCCTGTCAAGAAGGTTCTGAGGAGAAAAGGAAACACTTCTGAATTGACAGTTAAACAAAAGCAGAATTGAGGCATAAAGAGGCTGCGGGAGTGTGTGTGTGACCCATCCATCCATCTCTCTCTCTCTCTCTCTCTCTCTCTCTCTCTCTCTCTCTCTCTCTCTCTCTCACGCACGCACGCACGCACGCACGCACGCACGCACACACACACACACACACTCATGTTTCAGTGATGGTATGATATATGATATGATATATTTTCTGCACCACATTCACACACCACGGTGTTTACATCGTACACCAAGGTATTTCGGATAATGACATAGAAAATGTGGTTAGGAAAAATACTGTGGTTCTGCCATGTTTGAACCATGTCACTTCACTGCATCATGCCTGTTCAGGACATAGTGTTACTGTGTTTTTTGGACAAGATATTTCTACAGTGCGAATATGATTTTTCTAACCAGCCGTGACTGTGGCAATTTTGCCAGTGGCTTGGTTGCTTATCTGCTGCATCCTTTTAGGTCCCCCTGCTCATTGTGAAACCTCATTGGTAAAACCTGTCACACTGAGGCTGGTTAGTTCACTGTGTAATACCTTGAAGCTTTTGTGATACTGAAACGAACTCTAGTTTGTGTGTGTGAGGGAGAAAGAGAGGGCTTGAGAGTGATGCAGTTAACTTTTACAAAAGCTAGGTGGTGCTGTTAAGCTGTGCTCAGTGTGAGGTGTGTGTATGTGTGTTGGATTGAATGATGGGCTGGTTTTCCTCTCTTTCATTGGGATGCAACATCTTTATTTTCATGCAAAAACAGGTTAAAGGGCTAGAAGAGACATGAAGAAGGAGTGACTACAGGCTAATTTCAAAGAAACAAAGATTTACATCAGTGAACAGACAGTAGTGTTACTTCTCTCCCTCACCCTCTCT